>NC_090648.1:220826361-221126361 GCF_040937935.1 Hyperolius riggenbachi
GTGTAAATCTTTAATACCTCTGATGGGTTTATAGTGCTATCACACGCTTTATTCCTTAGTGACACCCTGAGCTAGTGGTGACATACATTGCTGATTACTTCTTATTTTGCCTTTATTAAGGCTGTAGTACAACCTATAATCACCTACTGAGTGTATGCACCTATATGGTCAAATCTGTTGAATTCTGCACCCTAAAAAACACCAGGGGGAGGGGACAGCTATACAGCTGGCGGGTGATTTCATGAGAGATCATATTACTAGATACTCCGTCCCATCTTCTCAGATCAATATCAGAGGTAATAGAATATCTCAGCAAAATATCAGTCCCCAGTAATTGCTTATACCAGATATACAAATAATTTTCAGGGTAAACATTTGCTAGGCTAAAATTACTACTTGATTTGTGTATGTGCCCCCCCCCCCCCCATTCTTTACACTATTGTAGGATCTTCACATTAATAAGGTCCATGTGAAGTGCCGAGGTGTCATATGCCTATAAGACAGCTTGTGAATTGCATGCCGGTACTGATACTCCAACTTCTACTAGTCACACAAATACAGTGAGCTTTAACATTTGCAATTTTGCCCTACCACGTGTAACAATGTGTTTTTCTTTGCATGCTCCACATATTGTGAATGGCTTGTTGGCTCCTTCCTTATTTCATGCACTCATTAATAGTCGCTGCCGGCAGCTGGATGAACAGCTGAGAATAATGGACCAAACGTTGAGAACACTAACGGCTGGAGAGGAGAAGGTACTGCTACCAATCTGGGCCCTGCCGTTTTATCCTCAGCTACGGGGCTACAGATCTCCTCCTAACTCCGTTTCATGCAGTTTTCTGCTCTGCTTCACTTTGCTACAATGCCTCCTTATGATCCATGTGTTTTTAATTTCCATTGTATTTCTCTGATGCTGAGAAAAAAAGCTGCAAGATCCACATTGGAAAGGTTTCCAAGAGATACATCTCCTAAATTGTGCAAATAAAATTGAATTGGTTTACTTGCGCACTGAATTTTAGCATGGTGCGATGCACTCACAAGCCAGTGGCATCTGTAGATTTTTTTTTTTTTTTTTTTTTGTCTACAGATTGCAGTTAAAATTCTGACGCAGCCTTTTCTCTTTGCTCAGTAATAGTTTTCCTCTGTTTTTTTGTTTGTTTTTTTTTGTTCGTTATTTCATCCTTCTCCTCTCTTTCAATCGTTTTTTTTTCTCCTTCCTATTCCTGCCTCCTTTCTATTCCACCTTACCCTATCCAATAGCAAATGTGCCGAGCTTGAGGAGGAGCTGAAAACTGTCACCAACAACCTGAAATCTCTGGAGGCCCAGGCAGAGAAGGTAGGATTCCCATGGCCTGCTATGAGCCATGCAGGCATATAAACTGCATTTTACCCAAAGGCCCTAACCCATGTCTTATCTTCCTAGCAAGAGAACTTGCTTACATGCGATTCCAGACCCCCTCTAGTACAAAAGTCCTTTACAGCTGTCAGACTGCAGACATAATTCTTTACAACCATATTAAAGAACGTGAGTTTGTATGTTTTAGAGGAACATGGAAGTAGTTAAAGTGCAGTTTACATGGACTCCTCCTCCCTCCCCATTCTTGCCAGAGAAAACATGTTTGGAGATGCTGAGGATGCAAATGTTTAAGCAAAACATGCACAGTTGCTGGACAACCTTGTAAACCTGTACAAATTAAAACAATATGCAGGTTTTCTCACCATTCCATCATAACCAGACCTGTATAGTGTATACATTTTAATTGTTAAGCTGTATGCAGCATTTACACTATATACAGGGAGATATATTGGAGCACAGTTGTGGAAAATGGTTTTTGTTTGTTTGTCTGTATGTGGTGAAGGCTTGTCTTCACTCTCCCTCCCTGCTGGTTTGTCTCTTATGAGATGCAGCAATCCTTGTGGTGTCTGCTGTAGTGATGCCTATCTCTGTTTCACTACCCTTGGGAAGAAGATACTGTTACTTCAAGTTACTTAACCCTGTCCTGTTTCTGTTACTGGTGGATTCCAACTTCTATACAGGAAAGACAGTCTTGCCTTATTAAACTGTATTGAGCTGAATAATTACTAGCTCAAGTAGATGGCATTTGAAATAATCTAATTGTTCATTTAATGTACCTACCGTAGTTGCATATCATATCTGTATTTATCTGAGTAGAATGTAATTAAGAGAGTGGTTGTGGGCTGCTAGCAATATAATCCAGGGTGTCTGTCAGTTCAAATGTAACCAAAACTTTTTTTTTTACTGGCTTTGGATGGGGACGAGGAAAGGCTGTGAGCCCAACACCCCTCATCCTCTGGTTTGGTGTATTTTATAATATTGCTGGACATCATAGTTGATGCCTGTCTCAGCAGTTTGGTATGAATACTTTTTGGTAGTGCATAGAAGGGATCACCACTCTTACATTTTTATTTTTTTTTATCACTGTTCATATCCTCATTGGGTTTAGGCATTATTTCTAGAAAACACAGGCACTGTAAGGATTCAAAGACCATATTTCAGATGGTATATATATATTTTTTATGCGTATTTAGGGAGTTGGGTAGGATAGTATTGCACTGTATGGGTGGGTAAGGGGTCCTTTCATATTGTGTCCGTTGCATTCCATGATGTAATTGTATTCCTAGAGTTCATTCACCTCGGGTGCAGTGGGTTCTGTCTGAGTAACTCACAGCAAGCTGTGGGTCTGTCAAATAATGTGCACACTTACGGTGGCAGTGAAGCATATCTTCCAGTGTACTGTATGCTTCACTTCGCACTGTATAGTATGGAAGGACCCACAAAGGTTTTGCTTATATTATGAATTTTCTTAGTTCAGTAAAAAGTGCTCAAGGATGTCCAGGTAGGACAGCTAGTGACAAGTTTACCAGATTGTAAAATCAGCAGTGGCTGAAACTTTGACTAACCTGCTTCAAACTGTCTTTTTGATTGTAGTACTCCCAGAAAGAGGACAAATATGAAGAAGAAATCAAGGTTCTCACAGACAAGCTGAAGGAGGCAAGTTCTTTCTTATATTCTTATTCCCACATAGTACGCAGTAGTTGAGCGGCTTTGGAGACTTAGACTTTGTTTTTCATCTTTCAGGCTGAGACACGTGCTGAGTTTGCAGAGAGGACAGTAGCCAAGTTGGAAAAGACCATTGATGACTTAGAAGGTATGACTTTTCTCTTTTTATTTCATTTGTGTGTTCCTACTGTGCTATTAGGGGACAATCTGCATATTCTTAAGCTGAGAAGTTTTTATGGATTCTGTTGTAATACATATTCACAGGAAGTTTGGTTGGAAAAGACTCCATAGCCTTTTTAGTTTACTTTAGTTCTTTTGATAAAATATGTGGCCTTGCTGTTTGGATAAATGTGTTAAGCTGCAAAGAAGCTTTGACAGTGACACCAAATTTGAGCTTGTATTGTGGAGGCTGTATCCCAATGATATCTTGTTACACAGCATCCAAACCCTCTAGTGCTTGTGTCCTGGATATTGGGAAAGTTTGAGAGGGCAACTTAAGCAGAGAATCTTTTCTTCCTTGGCATACCATAATTCCCTTGGCAGGAGATGATATTGCCTTTTCTATCTCTAATCTGTCTTTCTTCTCTTCTTTTTTGTTTATCGAATTTTATCTCATGCCGGGCCTTCAATGCCTCTCCACCACGCTGTCTGCTTCTTCATGCTGTCCTGGATGGTGTTGCGAACGTTGGACTCCTTTCCACCCTATTCTCTCCATCTGTATCGTTTCTCCACATTCCTTTTTGTGTTTGCCTTCCTGGTTTCCTGTCCTCCCTGCCCATACATCTGTTTCCTTCTACCAACATCCTTTCCATTCCTCCCTGTACCCCATCTTTTCAATTTCTTGTGTGCTCCTGTCTGTCCTTGTTTCCTGTTCAATTTCTCTCCCGATTTGCCTCGAGCAGATGAACTTTATGCCCAGAAACTGAAGTACAAAGCCATCAGTGAAGAACTGGATCACGCTCTCAATGACATGACTTCAATGTAAATTATTCTTTCTATGTTTTCGCTTATGTTCATACTTTCTCTGCTCGCTTAATAAAACTCACGTCCTACTCTTACACTACGCTTTTACTTTATTATTTTGCTCACTTTCTGGCTTAATGTTTTCTCACTGACTCTTTACCTCTGTTTAGACAACTGGCAACTTCATTACAAATTTAAATCCTCATAGTTGTATAACCCTTCTGCAAACATAGGGCTAGTAACCTCAAACTGCTTTTTTGTATAAGAAACTCATGGAAGTGGCCCATTAGTTGCTGGGTCGTCATTGTAAAGAACAATTTGGTAATGCATATAGACCATCAGAAGTCACAGTAGACAAAAGCCAGTGTTAAACAGATGTAAACTCTGCTTTCTATCATTGCATTATTTTGTGGCTTTTTTTTTTTTTTTTTTTAAACCTCTCATCCTTCTCACTGCGCACTAATGTACAAGACAAAGCTGTAAAAATGAATGCAATAATTCAGGGATCAATGGCTCCTCCCAATACAGTTTGCTTTAAAATTGCAGGCTTTTTTTTTTAATGTAATATATCTTCTATTGTGTAGACTTTTTGTGTGCTCTTGTAGACTAGGAAGTTGATACAGGTAACACATAGACTGAAATATAAATACATAAATGCCGCAAATGGAAAAAAAAATAGGTATATAGGCCTAGTGCACACCAGAGCGGTTTGGCAGCGTTTTCAGATCCGATTGCAGGTGTGGAAACGCTAGGGTAATGTATTTCAATGGGGTGGTGCACACCAGAGCGGGAGGCGTTTTGCAGAAACGCATACTCCCGGGCTGCTGCAGATTTTGGATTGCGGAGGCGTTTCTGCCTCATTGTAAAGTATAGGAAAAACGCAAACCGCTCTGAAAAATGCTACATCAGAGCGGTTTGCCAGGCGGTTTTGTTACAGAAGCTGTTCAGTAACAGCTTTACTGTAACAATGGCTGTAATCTGCTGTACCAAAAACCGCAGCACAAAACCGCAAAACAATTCAAAATAAGAAAAAATGCAGCCAAAAACGCTAGCGTTTTGCGGATCTACTTGAGGCTTTTGGTGTGCATCAGGCCTTAGTGTTCCGAGGGGGGTTTGGGTGGAGGGTCAACAGCTTACACAGCCCTCCAAGCGGGTATGCACGTAACTGAGGGTGCCCGATTTCCCCCTAGTCATACAAAAAAAAAAAGACACATAAGGAGTTGCCGCACACAGCTCCTTAGTGGGCACAAACTCAAATTACAGATAAATATATAATTCTCAGTCTCAACTGAAAATATTTATTGCTATTATGGGAACATACTATATACTGCATTAGTGAAGGTACATATAATTGGCAATCATCATATTCCATCTGGCCAGAATGTCTGTTTTGAACCAATATCGGCTACAGCTGGTACTGTATGTTATGGATTTTTATTTATCTTTATTTATTTTTATTTTTTTGTGTGTGAGGGGGGGGGGAGTGTTCCTTGAATATTTTAGTATCCTTTGGTTAGCAAATTGCAGCCCTAATCAAAAGGACACAGTTTGTAAAAAGTAGTTTTTCTATTTAGTTTAAGCATGCAGGCTGTGCTTTTATATAGGGTTATTAGTATTTTTAGACTTTTTTTTTTTTTTTTTTTTTTTTTTTTTTTTTTTTTTTAATATATCTGACTTTGGGTGGAGCCATTGCCTATCCACTGATGGCTTTTCATTAATGACTTAACATGAAGATCTACATTGTATCTATCCATTTTAGTCTTCTAGGCATTTGTTACACTTGCATTTGCTCATTTAGATTTGTAGCGTGGAATTACCTGTTTATGGTGAAGGCCTTACATGTGAGTGGTTGTAGTGTAGAATCTGTTACCCAAATTGGAGAATGTCATCTCTCGTGTGGCACTGTGGCCAAATCAGAGGCTCAGTCCATATATGGTGCATAAGCTTCAGCAATACAAGTGCTGGAGAGTGCAGCAGTGATTTATTATATCCTGTGGTGCTCTGTGTATCAACAGTGTAACTTTCCTGTCATCTAGGCTTTGAGTTCAATTACAGCCCAAACAGGCAGAATCCAGTATATCTGCCATTCTGAATATGTTTTGAGTCCATAGCAAATGCTTTACATATTTTCATTTCATTATCACTGTGGATACCCTTTTTTTTTTTTTTTTTTTTTTTTTTCTCTTTTGCAACCTGTAAGTGAAAGAAACATGGTGGCTGCCATCTTCATGCTCTAATAAACCATGCCAGTTGCCTGACTTTTGTGCTAATGTTCTGCATCTAATAGGTTTAAGGCTGTGTTCACAGTGGGCATTGTATTCCCTGTAAAAGTGGGAACGCTACTAAATAGCAAAGCTGTGCCGTGCATTATCGGTGCATTTTTGTCACATACAGTGAAGCATATAGTTACAGAAAAGTATGCTTCACTGTTAACGTGCACCTTTTGCTGTAACACACTGCATGCAGTGCGTTGGTATGCCCCACGCTGTTAGACTGCACCAGCCACACTGAGTATTTATTTATTTTTTACTGCAGTGTGGCAAGCTGGGTTACAATACGACCATAATGCCCCACTGTGAACCTAGCTTCAAAGCCCATACACACTAAGTGATTCTTCTCTAAACTATTTTTCACAAGGAATTATTTTTTTTTTTTCACAATATCTTGCTACATCGTTTCACGACGCGCACCACCTGCAGCGATAGTTCATTTTTGGTAAACCAACATGTCCGATTTAAAGGGAATCTGAAAACAATCTAAAAAAAAACCAAACAAATACCTAAGGAGAGGGAAGGCCTATGGAGCCTTCCTGTTCCTCTCCTGGTCCTGTTCCTGCGCTGGCTCCACCATTAGCAGTCTCCGATAGATCGGTTGAGACTGCTCTCTGCCCGAGGCTTCAGAAGTCTTTGGGAGCCCAAGTAGAACTTGGGTTCTCAAAGCCTCTCGTGGCGGAAGATTTGAGCTGGTGATACAGTGCTTGAACCTGAGGACCATGAGAGGAACGGGAAGGCTCATTAGGACCTAGAGCCTTCTCTTTACTTAGGTAAGTATCTTTTTTTTCTTATTGGCTTCAGATTTACTTTAAGTCATGGAGGATCGTCGGGTTTTACCACTATCATTTACACAATCGTTTCTGATTTTGCAAATGTCACTTGCAGATTCGGCCAGATGGATTGGGGAATAATCGTTCATCGGCCGAGATCCCCGATCCCTCTGGCCGTGATATCCCGGTGGGGTTTTGGCTTAAAGCTCCATCTACGTGATACAATTCCACGTGCGATCGATTTAATTCAGTTGGATCGATTAAATTCGACATGTCCGATCGGGACTCTATCGATAGTGTGATCGATTTTGGTTAGCTATCAATGTGAAATCAACCACACTATTGATCGAGTCCCGATTGGAAATGTCGGATTTAATCGATCCAATCAAATTTGATCGCACGTAGGAATTGTATCGTGTAGATGGGGCTCAAAGCCTGGTACACACCTTCAATTAAAATATGCCAATCACTGACCAATTTTACCACCACCATATAGTGGGAGAGCTTACATTCACAATTTGTTCAGAGTGTTCAATATCTGTTGACCCTCATTCTACATGAAGGTCGTAAAATAGCTACTGATTGGCCAATCCTAATTGAAGGTGTGTACCAGGCCTTAAAGATAACCTTAAGTCAAAAAAAAAAGAGATGAACTCACCTGGGGCTTCCCTCAGCCCCCTGCAGCCGATCGATGCCCTCGCAGCTCCGCTCCGATGCCTCTGGACCCGCCGGCGACGACTTCCGATTTCGCCGTCACCGGCCGACAGGCATGGGAACGCGAGTGATTGTTCGGGTTCCCAGCCTGTATATCGCCCCCTATGCTGCTATTGCGGCTCCTGGCCGCAATAGCAGCATAGGGGGCGATGTACAGGCTGGGAACGCGAACAATCACTCGCGTTCCCATGCCTGTCGGCCGGTGACGGCGAAATCGGAAGTCGTCGCCGGCGGGTCCAGAGGCATCGGAGCGGAGCTGCGAGGGCATCGATCGGTTGCAGGGGGCTGAGGGAAGCCCCAGGTGAGTTCATCCTTTTTTTTTTTTTTTTTTCTTTTCTTTTTTTTATGCCTTTAGGTTCACTTTAAGGTGGCCGCTAATGTCCAATCTTTTTCATCCAGTTTTACCAAATCTATCTAATAGAAAGTAAATGGACTGAATATATTGAATGGATAATTTAGGCAGTCCCGTATATTACATAGAAATAGTAAGGTTGGTTAAAGATTGGATTAGTTCCCACCATTAGTATGGCCCAGAATGGCCATGCAAATCAGATGTTTTACTTTAGTCTGACTCCACTGGCTGCATGCTTGTTGCAGGTGTGTGACTATAAAAAACAAAAGCTCAGCATGACAGTCAGGCAAATGGCCTTGTTCATAAGGCAATGAAGATGGCAGCCTCTATTTGCTTCTCATTTCAGGTTCCGTTTTTAAGTATTCAAAATATGTGGGAAAAAAAGTTTGAGTACCCCTAGTTAATGTTGACATAACTTTGCAGCATCTGCCAGCTTTGAAGGACAACTGAAGTGAGAGGGATATGGAGGCTGCCATATTTCCTTCTAAACAATACCAGTTGCCTGGCAGTCCTGTTGATCCATTTGGCTGCAGTGGTGCCTGAATCGCACCATAAACAAGCATGCAGCTAATCTTGTCAGATCTGACAATGTCAGAAACACCTGATCTGCTGCATGCTTGTTTGGGGTCTATGGGTGAGGATCAGCAGGACAGCCAGGCAATGTGTGTTGTTTAAAAGGATATAAATATGGCATCTTCCACATCCCTCTCACTTCAGTTGTCCTTTAATCCACATATGAAATCCAGTACCAAAACCGAGTAATGCCTTGGTCAGTTGTCATCACCGGGAGTTACTACCACCTCACAGTACTTCTCTGCTGTAATGTATTCACATAGCTAGTGTATTACTTGCCATTCTGTTTTGTAAAATGATAAAAATGAATAGGGAACCATTCTAAGGCAATGTGACCTTATTGCTCATTAGAAATGAAGACTATAGCTTCTGCAGTGCTTTATAGTCTGGATGAAGCTGCCTCTTAGTACCCAGCCATAGTAAGAAAAGGTGAGACTGCTGTTCAAGTAGGTCTGAGATTTTGTTTCAAGTAAGTCTGTCTTCAGAGGTATTTGAAACCACTACCAAAATATCAATCAACACCATTTTTGAAGATGCCCACTGCAATAGTGGCCCTCAAGATGGAGCATCAGTTGGAAGGCTGCAGAATTGTATCAAGGCTTCACTTCTTGATGGACATGGAAAAAGTTTCCACCTTTTTTTTTTAAGGGAGTAGCTTGTCCTTTCAACATATAGTTGGATACACATATGGTAATTGCTGCTTTACTACAAACCATGAGTAATGGAATTCACACAAACCAAGCTACAGTGACTTTCTGCATAATATACAACTTTTTTTTTTTTATTATTATTAAATTCTTGTGCAGCACAAGTTAATTTTTCCTATTTTGAAAATTGACATTCCTCTCTACTATGGGTACTAGGGGAATATATATATTTTTTTTTTAAGCTTTCATTTAAGTTTTGAGATAATCTAGTGCATATTTAGCATGAGTCAGCTTGATATATAAATGAATGTGTGCATGTAGGTGCACATTCCGGCAAGCAGTTCATGTCGCAAGACCAAGACCCATCCTTTCATGCAGGGGAAATGGAATGTAAATCTGCAATTATGTTTTAGGAGACATCCACACGTTAGCTGAACAGTCTAAAACTTATCCTGCTTACTAATGTGCTGCTTATGCTGTAGACTTGGCTTTTTATTTTCCAATTCAGGAAGCAACTGGTAAGGATATCGGAAAAGTACAGTATGTTTTTCATGAATGACTCCTTCTCTGCAAAATCAAGCAAATGTAAAAATCAGTCTTCCAAACCAGCAATGCCAGGGCTGTATGTTGACACCAAGGTTAAGTAATATACATCTCCGTGCAGACATCTAATGTAGATTTCACTTTTTCTATTAAATGTTTGTTTCCTGCTGCTGCAGCCCGGGCCATACTTGCAGCAGAAGACTAGGTGCCTCAAACTCTTCCACTTGAGGAAAAACTTGTGCTTAAATTGTACCTGAGATGGGTTGTTATTATTATTATTATTATTATTATTATTATTCTCATACCTGGGACTTCCTCCAGCCCCCTTCAAGCTTATCGCTCCCTCGCCGTCGTCCTCCACCTCCTCGTTTGTCTGCAACTGGCCCCGGGAAGTCTTCCAGTTGGCACAGTCCAGCCGAGCAAGCTCCCGTCTCGCCCCCGTCGGGAGCATCCTGTGCCTGCTCAGTAGTACTGGGCAGACACAGAACGCTGCCGGGAACATGCACGCAGCGGGACTGGATTACTTTCTGGGGCCAATTGTAAATGAACAGGAATACGGAAGAGGTTGGTGTGGGAGCGATAAGCCTGGAGGGGGCTAGAGGAAGCCCCAGGTATGTATATTTCTAAGTCCCCCTCTCAGGTTTAGTTTAAAGCAGACCTTCTGTGTGTATTGTACATTCAACGAATCCTCTTCTTATAGCAAGTTATAATTGCCTGCGCTGTCTTTACCCCCCCCCCCCCCCCCCCCCCGAAAATCTCCCTGGCTTCTGATGCTTAGACCCACCCCCTTTTAACCTCCCTGGCGTTCAATTTCCCCAGGATTTCTGTGCAAAAAGTGATCCAATTTTCATAACTTTTTTTTCCTTGGGTCCTGTAACTTACCAAAATGTGTCAAGCAAGAGTCTAGTATACAGTGCAGGAGAGTACCGACCTGTATGCACGTCAATACTATTCGCAACATGTTTTGTATTGACGTGCATAACCATCAATACCGCCAGGGAGGTTAAAAAAAAATGCCAGTGTTTCTCTATCTCAAGTAGATTACCATGGTGTGTTTAGCAGGGGTGGGGCTCCAGGATGGAATAGGGAGGGGGTGTTGGGAAAACACAGTAGGTAATTATAACTCTCTATAAGAGGACCAGTTAAATGTATAATTTCCCTAAGTCCTCTGTAGTGGTTCAGTTTGTGTAGAGGCTGTCCTAGCACTCTTCTTGTGAATCTGTCCTGTAACAGAGGTACAAAAGCATTGGGAAAATAGAATTGAGGACTACAACTGCTGCAGAGAACTTTGCATAGGGATAGATAACTATGCTCTTCCTTTGGGCGTGGTGGAGCAAGAAAGAAGCACCAGGGTAGTAGAGGATAGGCAATAACCGCCAGACTCCACTGCCTCTTTAGCATCAGCCATCTTTAAGAATGTCCAAACAACAAAAAGACAGCACACCACTGGCTGCAACTTGCAGCCAGTGGTGTGCCGTCTCTTTTTGTTGTTTGGACGTTTCCATTAGCCGTAGGAGCAATCCGGCTGAGACAAGGCACCGGCAGGTATTCAAGATTTGTACCTGATTCACTTGTTCTCCATGCACCAGTTGATGCGATCTTTAAGAATGTGCCTGTTCAATATGGCCCAGGCTTTAGCTCTAAAGCACCTACAGCCAACATGTATGGAATGCTTCTTTAACATCAGAAAACCTAATAAAAACTTAACTCTGGGATGAAGAATGTTAAGTATAGCGTGGAAAGGGCTTAAAGAGACTCTGAAGCGAACAAAAACTGCTATTTTTACCTGCTAGTTCGCATCAGTAGTCTCATTTAGATGTAAACCACTGCATTCCCGCCGCAAAACGAGGGCTTTAGACCCCCCAAATCCTGGGGCAAACATCCACAACCATCGAGGAGAGGCGGAGATCCGCACGGCTGTTGACGTCAGGAGAGGCAGAGCTACAGCAGAAAGCTCTGCCTCTCCTGATGTCAACAGCCGTGTGGAACTCCGCCTCTCCTCGCCCCTCTGTGAAGGAAGAATGAGAGGGGCGGGCAGAGGTGGCGATTAACATCAGCAGAGGCAGAGCTGCAGCTGAAAGCTCTGCCTCTTTCAGGAAGTGCCGGCCGGATTCCCCCCCCCCCCCCCCTGGGAATTTGGGGGGTCTAAAGCCCTCGTTATGTGGCGGTTTACATCTGAGAGTACTGAAGCGAACTAGAAGATAAAAATAGCAATTTTTGTTCGCTTCAGTCTCTTTAATGCTAATGTTTTTGTGAGTATGTCCACTGGGGAGGGTTTTTTTTAATTTATTTTTTCCTTACTTCTGGCCATGGGGGTCTGCCATAGCTATGAAGTGAGACTTGGTAGCATTAGAGATAGGAAATCAAGGACAAGAACAATAAAAACTTGTGCTTCTGTTCTACCAAAGTAATCGCTTTATAGCCATCCCTGTTCCTGTTGGGGAGATTTGACTAAAGATGGCCACTAATGATACAATTTGCTGAATGATCATTTATGAACAATTTTTTTCACATGAACGATCGGAAATGATCATTTGGGACCACTAATGGGCAAAAATCTCCTAATCATTCCAATCAGATTGATGGGAGCGATCTGAAAATCTGATCAATTTCATCACCAAATTTACAGACCTAAGATGCAGGGCCACATAGATCATGTCCTAGGAAAGCTGCTGTCCAAGGGAGGAGTTTGAACAAACAAGAGGAAGGCTGCTGCACCTGGGAAGGCTATTGCACAAGGAAGACCAATGGTACCAGAAGCTTGTTAAAACAAAATTAAACCTCAGGCTGGGTACATTGGGTAGAAGATTTGGCTTCACCAGCTTGTCACTTTTTTTTTTTTTTTTTGTATGAGAGGTGGAATCCAAGCCTATGTAGAGTACCGTGAGGCTTATTCTGTCTAGGTGGTAATTAAAAATGAAGACACAGGGCTGCATGTAGGAGGAGTTGGGTGGGACAAAAAGAATGCATCTGCTCTGCCCCTGCCAGAAAACTATTGGTTTAAATGGCACTTGCTCATTCTCCACCTTTCTTTCCCATCTCCTCTGCTGTAGGTTATGTGCCTCAGCTCTCTAAAATATGGTGGGGTAGGGAACGCTATAGAGTCTGTTCCAGATTTCTTACCCTCTCTACTGGTTGAAGCAGAATTAAACCAACCAGATGCTAGTAGCATTTTATGTTTAGCCAGGACTTTTGCTAGAGCATACATGTCAAACTCTGGCCCCTGGGCCAAATCTGGCCCTTGGAGCCAACTCTAGATCACCAGAGGAGCTATATTGGAGGGGAGGAGGAAATCACGGATACCACTAGGGAACTTTATAGGAGAGGGAGGGGGCCATTAGACACCAGGGAACCATATAGGGGAAGGAGGGTGGCAATAGACACTAGGGGATGGAGGGGGCTATTAGACATTAGGGAACTTACCAAGGGAGAGAGGTGGTCACTAGACATTGAGGTTGGCCCATGACAAGGTCCCAGAGCTCCATTTTGGCCCACTTTGAATCACAACTTTTCTTTAGCTAAGGGGTGTCAAACTCAAATACAGACTGCTGGTTCAGTCCTTTGAAAAGCTTTCGGCATGTCAGTAGGTATGGTCAATGCAAATTTACACAGCTTTAAAAAGCACCAACTGCATCCTGCCTAGGTGGAATGTGATTGGTCTATTTTCAAGCTGTATACATGTGTATATTCCTGAATTAACTTGAAATTATTTTCATGTAATTGACCATCATTGGTGGTGAAATCACTGGAGATCAGGTGCTTTGGCTGAAGCCAGATGCTTGTTTCAGGTGTGTGCTTCAGAGACTGATGCCAGAAAGTTCAGCAGGACTATCGGGCAACTGGTTTTGTTTACAAGTAACTAAATATGGCAGCCTTCATACGCCTTTCACTTTGGGTTCCCTTTAACAAGGTAATTTACTATATGACTACACATATTGTACATCACTAAATCTGGCAATGTGCATTTTGTTCTGAACCGCATTTCCAAACCAACAAGAATTCCATACATCAACTTTTAATGATCAATAATCTCTAACGAGCTTATTTTCATTGTAGTCATCAAAAGTGCGTCGGTATGTGCACTGTCTTTTGGCATGCACATATCCTTTCATTTCATCAGGATGAGGGCTGCCAATTTTTTCCCATTTAGTCACCTATGGGCTTGGCCAATTTTTTAACTTTGCATAATGGCCATGAGGGTAGGTTACAGCCGAGACAATGAAACTAGAGATTAGCTTGACAAGATGAGGATGCTTGTCTAAGGATACAGGAGTCAGAAGACGCAGTGAGTTGTGTGTAAAGTAAATCATTCCATATCTCTACAAATGTTTCACAGAGATGTGAAAAATCTCTGCTCATTATATATTTGTGTTAGCGTGAGGGTAATGCTGGGAATACACGTTTCGTTTTTGCCTTCGTTTCGATTGTGCCTTTTGTCCTTTTCGTTCCCGAAATAATCGAACGTACGGTTAATATCACCACCCACGGTTTCGTTTTTTTTTTCCGATTCTGATGGTTTCGTTTTTCCAATAATCGAAGGCTGCAAAGAAACGAAACGAAAATCCCTTTTTACAGGGACGGACTAACATAAACGAACATATAATCGATCTGAACAGCCATCAAGCCTACCAATGGCTCGATTAGATGGATAAAGAGAGATAATATCAAACATGTTCGATCACTAGTCGTTCGTTTTTGGGGTCTATTAATCGAAACTAATGAGATTATGACTATTTTCACATACGTTTTCAACACTCGATTCGTTTACTGAACGAATCGAAGGCTAAAACTAAGGCAAAAACGAAACATGTATTCCCAGCATTAGAATCTGTGTCAGTTTTGTTTGTATTCCTGATTGCGACCTTATACCATCGTCTGTGACATCCATGAGTAGGCATAGGAAGTGAGTGAAGCTCTCCCATCCTGGCCATACACTGCAGCAAATATCTTAGTTTTATACAGTACTCTCAAAGTAGGGAAAGTGAGGGGGATAAAAACTTTCCCCATTGCTGTCTGTTAATTTTGTGTAGATTTCCTTCAGGCTAGTTTGACACTTGGGCATTACGTACCCTGTAAAACAAATCCTTTTCACTGTAGGTCACTTCCCTGTTGTTACCAATTCCCTTTCTTGCTGAAACCATACAATATATGGTACACTTTGAGATCCGTGTAGTCGCCTAAATTAGCTGCGCTCTACAACTTTAAACTGTTTTATTATACTTGGCATATTAGTGTTTAGGTTTATTTTAGGGCTATGAAGATTTGATATGACTTAGTTGGGTTACCTTACTACTTTTAATATGTAGGAAGTTTTTGGCATTGGGCGCTATGTGCCCTCCCCCTGTTGTGTTTTTTGAGACTTGGCATAGCTGTATTTGCCCTCCTGTTCTGAACTGAAAGGAGTGGAAAGGAGGAGTGGATTTGGACATCTAGGCTCTCCGAATTAAAGCACACCTGAAGTGAGAGGGAGATGGGAGGTTGACCTATTTTATTTCCTTTTAAACAATGTAAGGCCACATACACACATCAGACCATAGTCTTTGGAAAATGAAATATCACCGACCAATTTTACCCCCTTCCATGTAGTATGAGAGCCATACCTACAGAGTCTATTCTATGGAGCTGAACTCCCCATCAGACATAAATCTTTGCAAGATGCTGCAGACCTTCAAAAGATCAGTATCTGCAAAAGATCTGTTCCTGCAAAATGCATTCATAGTCTGGTATCTGCAGATCATCCTACACACCTTGTTTAACAGACATTCATCTGCAGATCAAATCCACCAGGATGGATTTTCAGATCTGCAGATGATTGTCTGATCTGCAGATGAATGTCAGTTAAACAAGGTGTGTATGATGATCTGCAGATCTCATAGACTATGAATGCAATTTGCAGGAACAGATCTTTGGCAGGAACAGATCTTTTGCAGATACTGATCTTTTGTGTCTGTACAGCATCTGTGTGTACAGCATCTTTCAAAGATTTTATCTGATGAGATCAGCTCCATAGAATAGACTGTGTAAATACTACATGGAAGGGGGTAAAATTTGGTCTGTGATCTTTCATTTTCCAAAGACTATAGTCTGTGTGTATGAGGCTTAAGTTGCCTAGCTATCCTGCTGATCTAATTTATTCATACTTTTAGCCATAGACTTGAGCAAGCATGCAAATCAAATGTTTCTGATTCAAGTATGACTAGATTAGCTGTGCCAGGATTTAAAAAAAAAAAAAAAAGGAAAGGTAGGTAGAGGGATAGGTGCGTCTTTTTAAAGGACAACCAATGTAACATGAGATAGACGTGTATGTACAGTGCCAAGCACACAAATGACTATGTAAGTGACAGTTTCTGTCCGGGTCGGGACTGGGTTGGACTACAGCGTAATCCTCACACTGATAAGCAATTACAGCTATAGAACACTTTCCTGTCAATAAATGAGAGCTTGAGAGCAGGAAAGAGAGAAAAAAGTCAATAGTTCATAGATTTGAGCTCTGGCATACTTCAATGCATGTGTCATTGAGCAGACACAATGAAACAGTAAAAACTAGATATAAAATAAAACTGCAGGATATCTAAAGTCCTTTTTAGGAGGAGGATAGATACAGTTGTTTATCTCATGAGTTTATTTTCACCTCTGATGTTCTTTAAACATTCCAGTTGTGCTTTTGCTGATATGTACACGGAAATGGTACCTGCTGGATTTTCAAATCCTGCTACTGGGGTGAAGTGTAATCCTTTTGCAATAGACTTTTTTATAGGACTCCACTCTATCTGGCTTTAGGGTCCTTTCACACTGCATCTTGCAGGGGTGTTTACTCCATACATAAAAACAAATGCTTGTGGTGAGCCATATTGTAATATCCCCAGATATGCATGGACTGTTCTTCAGGACCAGTGGTTCTGTCTCACAGGATGTATAAGCTCTGAGCATGGAATAACGGGGCAGGTCTTAGTGGGGTGTGGCTCAAACACATCTCTGAACTGTCTAGTGACAGTTTGTGTACCAGGATGTCCATTCAAAATGAAGGTGTACAGTGCTGTTCACATGGATGAACACTTAACATGTAATCTGTATCTGTCTGCAGCACCTTGTCACAGGAAAAATGCAGGTCAGACAAGTGCTACATTTTCAAACTTTCACAATTGGTGGGAAACGATAGTAACTGGATGCAGGATTTCATTTGGGTATCATTTTACATCGTTAGGTTTTCAGATAGTGCTTGACATTTGAATGTGTGGTTTTGTTTTTTTTTTGGGTAAAATGCCAATGTTGGAATTTATAACTTGATAAAATGTGAGCCGTTGCATAATCTTGTTGCAGAGAAGGGGTTAATTTAGTAGTGTTTCTGATGAAACTGCTTTTCCGTATCCTTTCCAGAATTTCACTTCTAGTCAAATCACTTTTTTTTAATGTTTCTATAATTTATTTTTTCTCCATGCAGATAAAGTGCTTTGCTTCGTACGGTCATCTTTCTCCTACCTGGGCTGGATATGCCTTTGTATGCTGTCCTATTACTCTAGTCTCTTCTGGGAACTCTTAACTGTCCTCCTGTATCACTCCTCAAGTCACTTTTCTGCTGTACAGACACTCTGTAAAATAAAAGATCCACTGTGTATTTTCTCTCTATTTTTTCTGCATTATTTATTGACTGCCTTAACTGAACCTTTAATAAAACTGCAACTCTCTTACTTTTTGAAGATTGTAGGATGTCTGTGTGTAATAATATACATGACCACATTTACAGTGTGTAAGATGCAGTAGACATGACCATATTTGACTTAACTGCTATCAACTGACTTAATAGGGGTATAAATAAGCCCCTCGGTTTTTGGGTGTTTTTTTTTTTTTTTTTTTTTTTGCTAATAAGACTTGATGCTATAGAGCTGTCAGTCTTCTTGCTGTGGTCTGGCTGCAGTCATCTATACAGAAGAGTAATTTGGCAGAACTGTCCAACTTGTGACCAACTAGGATTTATTTTAGTCACACATGGCTAGTTTGTTGAGCTATGTTGCTTTTTATGTGGAGCATTTTGACAATTTAACAAACTAAAGGTGGGTACACACATCAGATAAGTCTTTGTAAAAGAGAAGATCACAGACCAGTTTTTCCCCTTCCATGTAGTATGAGAGCCATACCTACACAGTCTATTCTATTGAGCTGAACTCTCCATCAGATAAAAATCTTTGCAAGATGCTGCACACACTCAACAAATCAGTATCTGCAAAAGATCAGTTCCTGAAAAAGATCTGTGCCTGCAAAATGCATTCATAGTCTGATATCTGCAGATTTCATACACACCTTGTTTACCAAACATTAATCTGCAGATCAGACAATTATCTGCAGATCCAAAGATCCACCATGGTGGATCTGATCGGCAGATGATTGTCTGTTAAATAAACCACAAACCATAAATGTGCGTATGATGATCTGCAGATATCATAGACTATGAATGCATTTTGCAGGAACTGATCTTTTGCAGATACTGATCTGTTGCAGGTGTACAGCATCTTGCAAAGATTTTTATCTGATGGAGAGTTCAGCTCCATAGACTAGACTGTGTAGGTATGGCTCTCGTACTACATGGAAGGGGGTAAAATTGGTCTGTGAGCTTTAATTTTCAAAGACTTTTTTTTTTATCTGATGTGTGTACCCACCTTATGACCTAGGGCATCTGTTAGGGCTTATTCATAATGGAGGTATACATGCTATGTATGTACCGTATATCCTCAAATATAAGTCAACCTCGTGTACAAGTCAACTCCAATATTTGAGCCTCTTAAGCTGGAATTTATCATCGCAATAAGTCTACCCAGCAAAGTTAATGGCTGCACTTGGGGCTAGGAAGAATTAATTGCTGCACTTGGGGACCAGGAGGGGTTAACCTCCTTAGCGGTATGCCCGACACATCGGGCATACCACTCTCTGGCCTCAGGAGTCCCCCATGAATAATTTATGTGATCCAATGGGTGCAACAGCTTTTAGCTAGCCTCCCTGCACAGCTCCGGTCTCTCTGGGGAGGATCGGGTCTGCGCATGATGGTGACGTCATGTACGATCCTCCCCATAGCGAAGAGCGGAGCTGTGCGGGGATGCTGCGCCGATTGCTGGATCCAGGCTGGGTAATGTATAAGCGGCTGGATTGGGGGGTGCCGGCCACCTGTACTAGCTAGCCCTCTTGCACCCATTGGATCACAAATCATTCATGGGGGACTCTAAAACTGTAAAACCTCCTGAGCGGCGTAACGCTCAGGAGATTAATGACTGCGCTGCATGAAGTATTGCAGCCATTAACCCCTCCTGTCCCTTAAGTGGAGCCAATAATACCTCTAGGCCCCCAAGTGCAGCAATTATTCACTCCCTTTCCTGCAGCCCTATATCCTTTCCCCCTGCCCCTTTCCTTGTTAGTTGTTGTGGCCGGGACTTTCAGACCTGTGTTTTCTTGGCATTTCCTTTATCAAGAAAGTGTCCCTTACCACTGGGTAAATTGCAGCAAATGGGAATGTCACTAATAGTTCACACATTACTCAGTGTGCTTATTGTTGCTCTTGATCCGTGTATAAGTCGACCCCTATACTTTTATTCAGTGAGTCAGACCTACATTTCTAGCCTTATAGTAGAGTACATATAGTACATATGTACCACAGGTCACTACCACCTGCAGTGCTGTCCATTGTGACATGAACCCCATTCAATCAGGCCTTGTTTACACTATACGTAGATTAGTTCATTGTAATGGTCACCTCAAGGGCATGGGCAGCAAATTTCCGACTAGTAGGGCAATGGCGGTCTCTGTCAGGTAGCAGTTAACATGAAAAAATCTCTGTATCATGAATGAAATTTAAAATCTTTTTGTTTCTGTGCATGAAGGGGACAGCTGCTGTATTATGCCATGATATAGTTAACTAAAAACAATTTAAACTTTCTTTGAGTTGTGCAAAGCAGTGTCAGCCAGCCAGCAATGTGTTTCCCCCTGGGGGTATAGCCAACAGGATGAAAGGCAACTTCTGCTTGTCAAAGTAACTTCAGACTAATATCCACTTTGTGTGGAAGCTCTGATTGTGTGAAACAGTTAGGCTTTCACTTAATGCTATAAACATGTAAAACATTCCAGCCACCTGATTGAAAAGTTGAACAGCCAGATATTCTAGTTCAGTTCATGAGTGACATTGTAGTTATGGAAGTTATGGAAGTATTTGTACATTACCAGAAAGCACTCAGTCTTTGACCTCTTGCTTACCTGACTCTGTTACTCCTTAAAGGATCACTATGGTGAAAAAATGTAACTGCATATGCACACATTCATATAATGGTGGCCATAAACCATACCATTGTTTTTTCTTTAGGTCTTATAAATTCAATCAATTGACTGAAAAATCGAACCAATCTACCATACACGATTTAATTTATTTTTTTTTTTCCTAAAAAATGAGAATTGTCTACCATGACCTATAGATAGAAAAACTCAGGAAATTTGATCACTTTCCTAGGAAAAAAAAGTTTAATTTTTCTGTACAAATTTGATTTTCCAGATTTTTTAATTTATTTTTTTAAATTAACATTTTGGTTGACTCGCCAATAAATGCAGATATAGCTCAGCGCAATATGAAAACACAAAAAGCTGCCGTAGCACTACAGAGCCCAGCCTTCTTGCTCTGACAAAAGCAATGATTAACAATAAAAAATTCCCAGCACTCATTAAACAGCAAGACACACGTCTCTTTTACCCCTTAGCAGCTCATGAGGGGTCAGAGACGCACATGCCTTGCTGTTTCATGAGCACCGGGAACATTTTGTTTATCTTTGGTTGAATCGTGTATGGCCAACTCTAGATGTACATTTGTCGAATGCACCGGAAATGACCTTTTTCTATGTAGCTGTTAACTTGCAGATATTTATCTGTTTGTTCAGAACCTTTTGTCTGGTTTTGGATTAGTAGATCTACTTGTGAAGGATTCTCAAGGTTTCATTTGTGAAAGTGAATTTGTAACTGTATTTTCCATTGCATGCGGCCCCGGCGCTGTGTGTGTGTGTGTGTGTGTGTGTGTGTGTGTGTGTGTGTGTGTGTAAAATATATAGCAAATTGTGTGCCATCAAGGTGAGGTTCTGTTGGAGGGAATGAAATAAAACCTGTTCTGTGGTTACTGCTGGACAGCATGTGTCGTAAACTGGTGTACTGGGTATGGTATGCAACATTGCTCATAACCATTTTGCAGTATCATCTGTAAGGTAAATTGTTTCCTTTGGTTTTGTACTCAAGGCTGAATTGTGTGCAGCCTGCTTTTTAAGCTTTCCTTGCTCAGATTTCTTTTTACAAACAATGTACATAGTGTTTGTGGAATACAACATAGAGAATGATTGCATGGTTGTTAGAGCAGTTCAGCACAGTAAGCATACCAGTGATGCTTATAGAGAATCTGTCATTAATCTAAATACCTGTCTGATAAAGGATGTCATTGTCTGACTCACGAGCTGCATGTTTAGCAAGAAGACACAGTAAAATTGAACAGGTGTTTCTCTGTGCTGGACCTTACATTTAGCCTGTCCAGAGCAATTTTAAAGAAAAATAACCCTCAGGTAAGATTAATACAGACACAAATACAGTCTATTTTTCCATAGCATTTCCATGCTCAAAGGTTTCCCCAGTGTAAAACTGCTCACTCCTGCAACACTCCCGTAACTCTCCTTCCAGCCATTGTCCTACCAGTCCGGCCATCGCGCTCCTATTTTGGTCTGTGAGCGTCCATCTTCCTCCTTGTGGTGCGCCTCTGCTTTGTGACCCCCACTGCATGTACGTACTCTTATAACATGTGGCGGAGTCACAGGGCTGCACCGCAAGCAAGAAGCTGAAGGCTCGCAGAACAAGGAGTGCGCCAGCTGGATGGTGTGTGCCCAGGGCTGTGGAATTTGTGCGTTTTTGTTCCTGACTCCAGGTACCAAATATTGCTCTGATTCAAACTCCTAATAAATTTAAACTAATTAAAAGAGAAAATATAATAATCTATTTCTCAGATAGTAGTCACCATAAATAACATAACTGTATACAGTAATGGCTCTGCTTTGTCCACAAAAATGAAATAAACCAATCCAAAAACATTACTTGTGCTGCAGCAATAAAGCAGTCACTTTGTTTAAAATCAGATATACAGTACCTAACTGATTGTGACTATATATTTGTGTACACGGGAACCTTATTATATAATATATCTGCTATAAGAGTAGGCCCAATGTGTATTTGTGGCTCTAGTGGGGATGGTCAATGAGATGCAAATAATTCTGCATTGAGGTTTATGCAAATTTTGTATGCAAATATATGCACTTCCTTTGGTCATGAAATCAATTACGTATGTTGATAAATTTTGGGCTCTACAGTAGTACTATACTCTACATATGCACTCCCTGCAAAGCTGTAGTGAATCCACTGATAATGTTGTGCACATTGAATGCAGAGGCAGTGGCGTAGTAATAAGTTTTGCAGAGGTAGCGACTGCACCAGGGCCCCTAGACCAAAAGGGCCCTCCATCCATCTTATTAGCTTTTCATTGGTGCTATACTGGTGATAAACACCTCTTTATATGTGCATTGAATAATCGCAATCCTTAACTTACTTCCTTAACCTCCTTAGCGGTAACCCCGTGTGTGACACGGGGTAAGCCGCCGGAGGGTGCCACTCAGGCCCTGCTGGGCCGATTTACCTAATTTTTTTATTTTTTTTTTGCTGGACGCAGCTAGCACTTTGCTAGCTGCGCCAGCACACTGATCGCCACCGGCCTGCGCCCGATCGCCGCTATCCGTTGCGGCACGCGGCCCCCCCCCCCCCAGACCCCCCGTGCGCTGCCTGGCCAATCAGTGCCAGGCAGCGCCGAGGGGTGGATCGGGACTCCCAATCACGTCCCGCCGTCGGTGACATCATCCCGCCCCGTCGCCATGGCGACGGGGAAAGCCCTCCAGGAAATCCCGTTCTTTGAACGGGATTTCCTGATCGGAGATCGCCGAAGGCGATTGACGCGGGGGGGATGCCGCTGAGCAGCGGCTATCATGTAGCGAGCCCTGGGCTCGCTACATGATTTAAAAAAAAAAAAAATTAAAAAAACTGCTGCGCTGCCCCCTGGCGGAATTATTCATACCGCTAGGGGGGTTAATCTTATGTGCATTGAATAATAGCAATCCTTAACTTACTTCCTTAATCTTACTCCACTTTTATGTCACTGAAACTGACCTTGGTAGGTTTTGGGGCTTCATATCAACAGAGTGCCTAGGGCCCCATCTAAAACTCGCACTGGGGCCCCAAGCGCCTCAGCTGCACCACTGTGCAGAGGTGTTGTCTGTCACTTGTAAACCTGGTTCATATTGTGCATGAAGAATGTGTAATTGCAGGATAATGAAGGGATTTTACCCCAAGTACCTGCACATCACTCTTAGCTGTACACACAGTTAGATTGCCTAAGGCCTGATCAATGTTCCTTTTTTTTTTTTTTTTTTTTTCTTTCTTGTCTGCACCCTCTACAAGTACTCTCACCAAGGACTACTTTTGATTTCTATTTAACAGCTACTCTACAACTATATCCTAAGTTTAGTTAAAGAGACACTTAAAGAGACACTGAAGCGGAAAAAAAAATATGATATAGTGAATTGGTTGTGTACTATGAATAATTACTAGAAGATTAGCAGCAAAGAAAATATTCTCATACTTTTATTTTCAGGTATATAGTTTTTTTTTCTAACATTGCATCATTCTATAATATGTGCAGATTACACAACACTCAGCATTCAAAATGAGTCTTTCAGAGCAGTCTGTGAAGTAATGACCTCTCCTCTAGCAGAGGAAAAGTAAATAGTCCAGGAACAGTTGAGATAATAAAAGTCAGATAACAGCCCTCTCCACGACTAACTTAGTCGGAGAGCTTAATGGCTTGTTTGCATAAAGATAACAACTGGAATTTCTCAACTCTACCTGTACTGGAAACAATTACACTGATGTATCTGATCTTAATGTTTTATTTCTTAGCTGTGCTACACCTACAAATCATAATATCATCACTTTTTTCGCTTCAGTGTCTCTTTAAGCAAAAACTAAATAACTTATGATATGATTTGTATGTGTAGTACAGCTAAGAAATAAAACATTAGGGGCAGAGATATAAGTCTAATATTGTTTCCCGTACAGGAAGAGTTAAACTCCAGTTACCTATGCAAAAGAGCCATTGAGCTCCACGACTGTAAAATGCAGAGAGCTCTGACTTCTGAAGCTTATCTCAAATGTCTCGCTCTGCATTGTTTTTGTTTCTGTAGAGGACCGTTCAAAAGTTCTCTAGCATGCTCTGTAAAATCATTTAGAATGCTGAGTATTTACTGTGTGTAAACAGCAAATATTATAGAATGATGCAATGTTATAAAAAACCTATATAACTGAAAATAAAAATATTTTCTTTGCTACTAATGTTCTAGTAATTATCCATACTACATGACCAGTTCATGATATCATAATAAAAAATTTTTTGCGGCAGTGTTTCTTTAAAATGCATCTCTGGTGTACATAAAAAAACGAAACCAGAGTACACTAACGTTTAAAAGGTAGAATGCTCCAACACATTGTCTGTTTAATAACATTCACTGAAACACCTTTTCAGCTGGGTTCCAGTGCATAGCTCTGCTTCCTTGCATAAAATAGCCCTGGCTTTTTCTATATGATATATGGAAAAGGCAGAGGTTTTTTTCTGCAAGGTGGCAGGACTACATGCTGGAACACTGCTGATATGGGTCTCCGGTGAATCTTGTACAGAAGAAATGCTGGGGCATTCACAATGGCAATGGCTTGACAGGCAAAGATGGCTGACAGGGTAGAGTGTCAGCCTCCTGGCCAGGACGTTTTAGTTCTCAAAAGCAGATGCCATCTTAATATAACTTAAAAATTCCTTAGCTTTGGCAGCAATGAAATGCCTTTTTTATGTAACATAATTTTCAATCAATAAGATTGTTATATGCAAACTAAACTAGAGTCGGAGTCAAATGATTTTTGTACAGACTTCACAGCCATGTGTGTACTCTTGCACATACTCTGCAAGGGCCCCCGGGGACCACTCTTTAACATGGTGGGTGCAAGTGCAATTCTCTCACATGCTGCAAGATGTGGGGCTGACTTGCTCGATCGGGTGCACGGCGGTAACTGCGTGTGACATCGGGACAAGCGACACAAACTAGGGGGATAGTGTGGGGTCGACGAGGCAGCCGGATGCGGCGTCACAAGGCTGATTCCTGATCAATTTCAGCATGGTAGCAATAGGGTCTATTATCGATGGTAGATGGAGCGATGGATATAGAGATGGGCATAGGGAAGAAAGTTTTTTTTTTTTGTTTTTTTTTTTTTGTTTTTTTTTTTTTGACTGGCAAAAAAACAGCTCTGATGGCTGACCCACACCACAGGATGTTTTTTGATCAGTTTTTGCTTCTAAAAACATGCTGCCTTTGACTTAAAATCGTAGCAAAAGCGTGAACACATTTTGCTACAATTTTACCACAATTTTAATGAGTCATGGGAGCATGTTTTTAAAAACTATAATGGATCAAAAGTGCTCTCCAGTGTGTCTCAGCCCTAGACTTAGTGTAATTGTTGTTGCCTTGCTGCAGAAATTTGGGGTGGGGAGTACTTTTAACATTTGCTGCATTTTAGCATAAATTTTTTTTTTTTTTTTAAATCTCATTACCCCAATAGCAACCAATAACAGTTTATTTTTTATTGCTTTATTTATTACAGCTTTTGAACCCTGTTTTCAGTATTCTATGCTGGTGACTGTCCTGTATGTATTGGGTCCATATTGACAAAATACAGCACTGCTTCTTTTGCCAGTAGTATCCCATCCCAATTGTACATTTTAAAGCAGTTGTTCCTATTTTTCTTAAAGGCCCTAGTGTGTGTTATAGGTCAGAGTTGAGACTGTTGGTTATTACAGGTAACCTTAGTGTAATTAATATGGCATGTAACAGATGGATGTTGCAGAACAGCAGCTTCAGATAAATACATGTTCTTGTTTCTTGGGGCCACACGTTTACGTTTTAGTGGTTGGTGGTTAATCTTACAGTGAGTCATCCTTCTGTTCAGGAACCAGATGCTACTTTCTAGCCTTGTTATCTGCAGTTGCAGCTCCACCCATCTATGTGTAACCCCTTCCTTTTCTTTTCACTGCATGGAGGATCAAAAAGAGCCCAGTGAACTTAATAGCTGTAATTTCACCTCTTGCGAAACTGGCTGAATTCATACTGTAGAATCTAACTTTAGTATGTAGGTTGAGGTTTTTTTTTTGTTGTTTTTTTTTTTTTAAATCTTGACCTGCATACAATTCCCTATGCACTACACTCTGACTCTTGGGGCCTTTTTCTACTACATGCAGATTGGATGCAGAAAAACTGACTCCAATAAAAACCTATGGGCCTGTTTCCACTAAATGCGATTTTTCGGATGCAGATTTTCCCATATGCATTCATTGGAGTCAGTTTTTCTGCATCCAATCTGCGTGTAGTGGAATGGGTCCTTAGCAGACTGGACCAATCTGTGCGCACGTATTTCAGACATTAAATTTGAAGCTCTTGCTAATCCACTGAATCCTACTTTGCTTCACTTATCTTCCAGCATCTTACATCTTACACTTTATAGAAATGTAATTGCTCCACAACAGCCTTAAAACCTAACTGTATTTAAAGGAATACTTAAGTCAAAAAAAAAAATGACATTTACTCACCTGGGGCATCCCTCAGCACCCCGAAGCTGGATGGTGCCCTCGCAGCCCCGCTCCGATCATCCTGTCCCCGCCGGCGGCTACTTCCGTTTCGACGACAGCCGCCGACAGGCTGGGAACGCGGCTGATTTTCCGCGTTCCCAGCCGCTGCTATCACTCTCTATGCTGCTATAGCGTATATATATACGCTATAGCAGCATAGAGAGTGATAGCAGCGGCTGGGAACGCGGAAAATCAGCCGCGTTCCCAGCCTGTCGGCGGCTGTCGCCGAACCGGAAGTAGCCGCCGGCGGGGACAGGACGATCGGAGCGGGGCTGCGAGGGCACCATCCAGCTTCGGGGTGCTGAGGGATGCCCCAGGTGAGTAAATGTCATTTTTTTTTTTTGACTTAAGTATTCCTTTAAGCAAATATGATACTCTGCTCCCAAAGTGTATGCAAGTAGTAAGCAGTTAAAATCGGACCATTTTTGGACTAGTCCATCACCTCATGGAGGATTCTCTGGGGTT
The DNA here is from genome assembly GCF_040937935.1 of Hyperolius riggenbachi. Taxonomy (NCBI): domain Eukaryota; kingdom Metazoa; phylum Chordata; class Amphibia; order Anura; family Hyperoliidae; genus Hyperolius; species Hyperolius riggenbachi. The sequence continues at coordinate 220,853,455 of NC_090648.1, forward strand.
TTCTTATTCAAAAGCATTTCCTGAATGGCAGTTGCTCTAACTACCAAAATGGTAAGAAACCAGCCAGCCTCCCTTCTCATTGCACACTTTTGGCAGTTAGACTAAGCAACTGCTGGTAATTGTAATGCTTTTGAAAAGCATAAAATACTGAGAACCCTCCTTGAGTTATGTACTAGACCAAAACCAGAAGTCAGATTTTAACTGCAATTTTTTTTCCGCTATAGTGGTGCTTTAAAAAATGTGTATGTTTACTAGGGCAGCAAAATGTATGGACAGAGCTCCAAACAGCTGCTGAACCCATGGCAGTTAAATGTCACTAGATTATTCTGTTAGCTTTTTTCCATGTTGTAGGTAAATCTATCTGGCAGGTAAATCTAAGAGAAAATCTAACATAAAATTGTATGTTGTGTACCCAGCATTAGACTGCAGCTTAAACTTTCCCCCCCCCCCCCCTCCTCTTTGTTCATCCTCATGCATCTTGGATTAGTACCCTACCCCATCCCCCTCCCCCCTGGGTTGGTTTACTACATTTTTATCTTTTTTTCATAACTTGTGTTTTATGTGAGTTGTCATTAATTACAATGAAGATGTAGAAAATACATTGGTGTTTGCAATGATGGATTCATATATGGTGTCTGCAATTTATTTACGGTAAGTGAGCAACTCTTTCAAGATTTGTTTTTGCGGTTCCTAATTGGACAATGTTGTATTATGCCATGTTGTGAAATGCTTGTAACTTAACAAAAACATTTATTATACCCAGTGTGTGACTTGACAATAACAAATGGTGTGGTGTGAAAATGTGTGGCATGTTTAATAACATTTGGCATTCCAGGATGAAATTCACTTTTAGTATGTTATATTCTTACTCTATTATCAAAGCACTTTTTAACTGGTAACCTGCCAGTGAATATCATCCATGAGAAGGATGATGACTTCAGGCATAATTTCTTTACTAACTTGGAATTATGTAACATTACTTATTATTAATTGGCTAAATTTGTGTTAACATGTTATGCATCCAATTTGTCTTGCATGATGTCAGATAATTGCATCAGAAAAACTGCATAACGTACAATCCACCTCGCTGTGACCTGATTAGAGTCCTCACCAACCAACTGGGCTTTACACCTGTATTCATGTACTGCCTCTAAATTCAGCATCCGTTGTGCTTCATGTGCAAACCTTAGTGACAGCAGTGCTCAAAGCACTGTGCAGGTCTACCATACATGGAATTTGGCTGAAAATCAAGGAGACAATGAATAATCATCAATGTCAGATTGACTTTCTGCCGTGATTGGGGTACTTGACAGCCACCGTCAAACTTAAAACTTTAAAGGGAAGGTTCAGGGAGGGGATTAAAAAAATAAAAATAAATTTCCACTTACCTGGGGCTTCCTCTAGCCCGTGGCAGGCAGGAGGTGCCCTCGCCGCCGCTCCGCAGGCTCCCGGTGGTCTCCGGTGCCCGACCTGGCCAGGCCGGCTGCCAGGTCGGGCTCTTCTGCGCTCCAAGGCCCGGCACTTCTGCGTCCAACCCCGGCGCGCTGACGTCATCGGACGTCCTCCGGGCTGTACTGCGCATGCGCAGAACTACTGCACCTGCGCAGTACAGCCCGGCGGACGTCCGATGACGTCAGCGCGCCGGCGTGGGACGCAGAAGTGCCAGGAAATGGAGCGCAGAAGAGTCCGACCTGGCAGCCGGCCTGGCCAGGTCGGGCACCGGAGACCACCGGGAGCCTGCGGAGCGGGCACCTCCTGCCTGCCACGGGCTGGAGGAAGCCCCAGGTAAGTGGAAATTTATTTTTATTTTTTTAATCCCCTCCCTGAACCTTCCCTTTAAAATACGGTACTTGTGTATTATCCCGTCTGGAAAGTTTGGCAGCTTTTTGTTAAAGTACTGTTTCATCCCCTAGCCAGATCTAACCATTTTTGGAAAGCTGAAAGTCCCCGGCTTTCCCTTGCATTGAGTCCCGAGTCAATGCGATTCCACATTCCGGGGTTGGGGGACAGGCTGCACTTTGCTGCAGAGAGCACAGTGGAATTGAGTCTCCTGTCCATGCCAGTAAGACAGACAAGGGTGCATAGCTGCGCTGCTCCATCTGTAATGAGACCCAGGGCATTTGACTTAAGTTTTGAAGACAGATTTATGCTGCGAAGAAAGACTACCGGGTGTGCTGCTTATCATGTCTGGTTCGTCCCGTACTTCTGTAATTGCACTTTCTGCAGCCAAGTTCAGGGGACACTCCTCCTTCAAAACCCCATAACTTGGGAATTGAGCATCATAGCGACTTAGGGCCCAGTGCAACAGAAAGCTGGGACTTTCAGCTTTCCAAAAGTCATATCTTTCTGGGGGAGCAAACAGAACTTTAATAAAAAGCTGCCAAACTTTCCAGACGGGATAATACGTAAGTACTAAAATTACTTTATTCACACACCATGCAAAACAAATGGCTTTCATGTTGTGAAAAAAAAGAGTTGCACGTAGTTTCATATGGAAATCCAGCAAAAATATAACAAAGAATGTTCATGCAGGGTTACACCACACACACACACACACACACACCGCACACACACACCGCACACACACACCGCACACACACACCGCACACACACACCGCACACACACACCACACACACCGCACACACACACCACACACACACACCACACACACACACCACACACACACACCACACACACACACCACACACACACACCACACACACACCACACACACACCACACACACACACCACACACACACCACACACACACCACACACACACCACACACACACCACACACACACACACACACACCACACACACCACACACACACCACACACAACACACACACACCACACACACACACCACACACACACACCACACACACACACCACACACACACACCACACACACACACCACACACACACACCACACACACACACCACACACACACACCACACACACACACCACACACACACACCACACACACACACCACACACACACAACACACACACACACCACACACACACACCACACACACACACCACACACACACACCACACACACACACCACACACACCACACACACCACACACCACACACACCACACACACAACACACACCACACACACACACCACACACCACACACACACACCACACACACACCACACACACACCACACACACACCACACACACACCACACACACACACCACACACCCCACACACACACACACGTCAAAAGTCTATATTACAGTGGGTTGCAAAAGTATTCGGCCCCCTTGAAGTTTTCCACATTTTGTCACATTACTGCCACAAACATGCATCAATTTTATTGGAATTCCACGTGAAAGACCAATACAAAGTGGTGTACATGTGAGAAGTGGATCGAAAATCATACATCATTCCAAACATTTTTTACACATAAATAACTGCAAAGTGGGGTGTGCGTAATTATTCGGCCCCCTGAGTCAATACTTTTTAGAACCACCTTTTGCTGCAATTGCAGCTGCCAGTCTTTTGGGGTATGTCTCTACCAGCTATACACATCTAGAGACTGAAATCCTTTGCCATTCTTCTTTGCAAAACAGCTCCAGCTCAGTCAGATTAGATGGACAGCGTTTGTGAACAGCAGTTTTCAGATCTTGCCACAGATTCTTGATGGGATTTAGATCTGGACTTTGACTGGGCCATTCTAACACATAGATATGTTTTGTTTTAAACCATTCCATTGTAGCCCTGGCTTTATGCTTAGGGTCATTGTCCTGCTGGAAGGTGAACCCCTTCCCCCCCCCCCCCCCCTCCTCCTCAAGTCTTTTTTGCAGTCTCCAAGAGGTTTTCTTCCAAGTTTGCCCTGTATTTGGCTCCATCCATCTTCCCATCAACTCTGACCAGCTTCCCTGTCCCTGCTGAAGAGATGCACCCCCCGAGCATGATGCTGCCACCACCATATTTGACAGTGGGGATGGTGTGTTCAGACTGCTGTGCAGTGTTAGTTTTCCGCCACACATAGCGTCTTGCATTTTGGCCAAAAGTTCCATTTTGGTATTATCTGACCAGAGCACCTTCTTCCACATGGTTGCTGTGTCCCCCACATGGCTTGTGGCAAACTGCAAACAGGACTTCTTATGCTTTCTGTTAACAATGCCTTTCTTCTTGCCACTCTTCCATAAAGGCCAACTTTGTACAGTGCATAACTAATAGTTGTCCTATGGACAGAGTCTCCCACCTGAGCTGTAGATCTCTGCAGCTTGTCCAGAGTCACCATGGGCCTCTTGACTGCATTTCTGATCAGCGCTCTCCTTGTTCGGCCTGTGAGTTTAGGTGGATGGCCTTGTCTTGGTAGGTTTACAGTTGTGCCATACTCCTTCCATTTCTGAATGATCGCTTGAACAGTGCTCCGTGGGATGTTCAAGGCTTTGGAAACCTTTTTGTAGCCTAAGCCTGCTGTAAATTTCTCAATAACTTAATGCTTGACCTGTCTTGAGTGTTCTTTGGACTTCACAGGGTTGTTGCTTCCAATATTCTCTTAGACAACCTCTCAGGCCCTCAAAGAGCAGCTGTATTTGTACTGACATTAGATTACACACAGGTGCACTCTATTTAGTCATTAGCACTCATCAGGCAATGCCTATAGGCAACTGACTGCACACAGATCAAAGGGGGGCCGAATAATTATGCACACACCACTTTGCAGTTATTTATTTGTAAAAAAAATGTTTGGAATCATGTATGATTTTCATTCCACTTCTCATGTGTACACAGTGTTCTCCCCAGAATTTTTCTCCAGCCGGGTGGCATGGAAAAGTAGCCGGGTGGTGCGAGACGGGGAAATTTGGTGGTTATGGGGGTTATTGCTGTGCTCCACACGGGAGTGTTTGTTGCATGTCAGATGTTAATGCTGCTGAGAGAAAAGTAAGGGTGGTCGGGGGTGGGGGGGGGGGGTGTGGCGGGTCAAGGGGTATTGCATATCTCATAGTGCGCATACCTTGTAGTCTCTCTACACTGGCTCAAGAGTTCATTCTTTAGTTTGTGCAATGGACCACTTTGCACAGACTTTTGCTGGACAGTTTTCACAGCACAGAGTAACTGCCAGAGTTAGCTCACAGGCTGACATTATAAGAAAAAAAAAAAAAAAAAAAACATATACCAGAAGGTCAGATGATAATGCCCAATATATGGGGGATATGTGCAGGAGTAAACTAACCTATCACTAACAATGATCAGAAAAAAAAAAGACCACAATTAATCACAAGCCTGATCATCATTCAGAAAATTTTGTTTTGCAGTTTAGGTGCACACCATATTGGCCAACACAAAGCACACCGCAGCACCGAGAGATAGCTTAAAAAAAAAAAGCAAATAAATAAGTGTTGTTGGTTATTAGCAGCTGTGTTACAAAATGCTGGGTATAAGCTGATCAGACCTCCAACGCAATCCAGTGCTAAATAACAAAACCGAGATCAGCGCACAAGGAAAACTTCTAAAGGGCAACCTACACGCCCACAGAGTGATAAATAACACTAGCAAAATGAAGGTGACAGCCAAAAGCAGAGTGAAAGAAGATCGGCAGCTTACCCACGTGTAAGACTCAAGGAGATAAGCACGCTATTCTAGCTGACTGGCTGTCACGCTGCTAAACTTCTCGTTCGTGGAGGAACGCTCCCAGCCGCCCACAGCATTCAGAACAGATAGTCCCGCCTCTTATGCCACCAAGCCAATGAGCATTCTCGAGGCACCAGGCATCACAAATACAGCCTGCCAGGAAGTGCGAGGTCTCCTACGTAGAGGAGAGTGGCTCACGCAGCGTACGCGGAGCGCAGTACTTTTCCTACGCCCGCCGGGAACATCTAAAAATGTATATGCATAAAAGCCAGGTGCGAGATGACTGCCCAGCGCGAGATGGCAGCCGGGCGGGTGCCCAACTTACCCGGGCGGAGCGCCCACCTATTTGATGCTGGGGAGAACACTGTGTGTACACCACTTTGTGTTGGTCATTCATGTGGAATTCCAATAAAATTGATTTCAGGTTTGTGGCAGTAATATGACAAAATGTGGAAAACTTCAAGGGGGCCGAATACTTTTGCAACCCACTGTATACAGGGAGTGCAGAATTATTAGGCAAATTAGTATTTTGACCACATCATCTTCTTTATGCATGTTGTCTTACTCCAAGCTGTATAGGCTCGAAAGCCTACTACCAATTAAGCATATTAGGTGATGTGCATCTCTGTAATGAGAAGGGGTGTGGTCTAATGACATCAACACCCTATATCAGGTGTGCATAATTATTAGGCAACTTCCTTTCCTTTGGCAAAATGGGTCAAAAGAAGGACTTGACAGGCTCAGAAAAGTCAAAAATAGTGAGATATCTTGCAAAGGGATTCGGCACTCTTAAAATTGCAAAGCTTCTGAAGCATGATCATCGAACAATCAAGCATTTCATTCAAAATAGTCAACAGGGTCGCAAGAAGCGTGTGGAAAAGCCAAGGTGCAAAATAACTGCCCATGAACTGAGAAAAGTCAAGCGTGCAGCTGTCAAGATGCCACTTGCCACCAGTTTGGCCATATTTCAGAGCTGCAACATCACTGGAGTGCCCAAAAGCACAAGGTGTGCAATACTCAGACATGGCCAAGGTAAGAAAGGCTGATAGACGACCACCACTGAACAAGACACACAAGCTGAAACATCAAGACTGGGCCAAGAAATATCTCAAGACTGATTTTTCTAAGGTTTTATGGACTGATGAAATGAGTGAGTCCTGATGGGCCAGATGGATTGGCCCGTGGCTGGATTGGTAAAGGGCAGAGAGCTCCAGTCCGACTGAGACGCCAGCAAGGTGGAGGTGGAGTACTGGTTTGGGCTGTTATCATCAAACATGAGCTTGTGGGGCCTTTTCGGGTTGAGGATGGAGTCAAGCTCAACTCCCAGTCCTACTACCAGTTTCTGGAAGACACCTTCTTCAAGCAGTGGTACAGGAAGAAGTCTGCAACCTTCAAGAAAAACATATTTTTCATGCAGGACAATGCTCCATCACACGCGTCCAAGTACTCCACAGCGTGACTGGCAAGAAAGGGTATAAAAGAAGAAAAACTTGTTCACCTGATCTGAACCCCATTGAGAACCTGTGGTCCATCATAAAATGTGAGATTTACAAGGAGGGAAAACAGTACACCTCTCTGAACAGTGTCTGGGAGGCTGTGGTTGCTGCTGCACGCAATGTTGATGGTGAACAGATTAAAACACTGACAGAATCCATGGATGGCAGGCTTTTGAGTGTCCTTGCAAAGAAAGGTGGCTATATTGGTCACTGATTTGTTTTGTTTTTGAATGTCAGAAATGTATATTTGTAAATGTTGAGACGTTATATTGGTTTCACTGGTAAAAATAAATTGAAATGGGTATATATTTGTTTTTTGTTAGAGACACTGAAGCGAAAAAAAATATGATATAATGAATTGGTTGTGTACTATGAATAATTAAAAGATTAGCATCAAAGATGATGATCTCATATTTTTATTTTCAGGTATATAGTGTTTTTTTGTTTTCTAACATTGCATCATTCTCTAATATGTGCACATTACACAACACTCAACAGTCAAAATGATTCTTTCAGAGCAGTCTGTGAACTAATGACCTCTCCTCTGGCAGAGGAAAAGTAAAAAATAACAGTTGAGATAAGTCAGAAAACAGCCCTCTCCACGACTTTGAAAGTCGTAGAGCTTAAAGGCTTTTTTTGTATAGCGATAACTGGAGTTTCTTAAATCTTCCTGTACTGGGAAACAATTAGACTGATGTATCTGATCTTAAAGGGACACTTAAGTCAAACAAAAAAAATGAGTTTTACTCACCTGGGGCTTCCAATAGCCCCCTGCAGCTGTCCGGTGCCCTCGCCGTCTCCATCCGATTCTCCTGGCCCCGCCAGCAGCCACTTCCTGTTTTGGTGACAGGAGCTGACAGGCTGGGGACGCGAGTGATTCTACGCGTTCCTGGCCACAATAGCGCTATCTATGCTGCTACAGCATATATCATATACCATATAGCAGCATAGAGGGTGCTAATGTGTCTGGGAACGCGAAGAATCACTCGCGTCCCCAGCCTGTCAGCTCCTGTCACCGAAACAGGAAGTGGCTGCCGGCGGGGCCAGGAGGATCGGAGGGAGACGGCGAGGGTACCGGACAGCTGCAGGGGGCTATTGGAAGCCCTAGGTGAGTAAAACTCATTTTTTTTGTTTGCCTTAAGTGTCCCTTTAATGTTTTATTTCTTAGCTGTACTACACATACAAATCATATCATAATTTTTTTTTTTTTTAGCTTTAGTGTCTCTTTAAGTTGCCTAATAATTATGCACAGTAATAGTCACCTGCACACACAGATATCCCCCTAAAATAGCTAAAACTGAAAACTACTTTCAAAAATATTCAGCTTTGATATTAATGAGTTTTTTGGGTTCATTGAGAACATGGTTGTTCAATAATAAAATTATTGCTCAAAAATACAACTTGCCTAATAATTCTGCACTCCCTGTATGGCCTTCAGAGGAATCAATTCCTACCACACACAGCATTTTCATCAGATTCCAACAGAGAATCCTGTCCTGCCCCTGATTTACCTACATTTTGAATCCTGTCTGGTCAATACTTATGATTGTTGTTTTTGGGTCAATAGAAACTCTGCATACCAGAAATTTTGGGGGAACGAATTCCCTGAATGTTTGAATAACCTGATCAAATCTGCTGGGAATTAAATGGGGAAAATGTAATAAGTGTATGGACACGTAACACTTGGAGGTTATGAAGGAGGGAAGTTGTTTCCAGAGAGTATGGCATGCAACCACTACATTTCTGTGTGGAGAGCAATGAAACTTCCACTAATTTGCTTGGTGGGGGTGTGAAGAATTGGTTTTATAGTTCTTGGACAGTGGCTTTAAATTCTAGATCATTTGTGTATCTACAGTGGGATCAAGCAATAACGATCCATGATGTAAAACCTTGTGGACAGTTTTTTTAACATTCACAAATGTGGTAACACATACGTTTAAAACTGTTGTGTTTGAACCATTGTAATTTCTTACAGCTACATATGTATCGCAGAAATGTAAGCTTTGCCTAAGTGCCCTAGAAATTAGTTCAGTTAAAAATAAAGGGAAATGAAAGCATGTTTCAGTTGCAGATGAGATTTCCTGAAGATAATACTTTGTTTTTGTACAGTGCCATTATGATGGGACACCAGATCACTAACATCTTGAACATATAATCTACAGAATGTGCTCTACTGAGGCTGTATTATCAGCCTGTTTCACTTTTCTGTAATACGATCACTTTCTTCCGACACGCTTCAGAAAATAGTAAAGCAACTTTTCAATTCCAGGAAAATCTCAAATTTAAAATGGCTAAAGCTATACATTTACAAAGGATTTACAGAATACTTTTTGTGATAGGGTGGTCTTCATTTTCCTTATTTGTTTATGCATGGGCCCTTTCATACATGTTCCTTGTGTTTCTGTCAGCTGTATTGCAGCAGTGTGCATTTTTCGGAACAGTGGAACACATTGCATATTCTCAAGTGGCTGGATAGTGTACTGGTTAAAGGCACCGCCTTTTACATGGGAGACCTGGGTTCAAATCCTGACCAGGGTCAGTACCTATTCAGTAAGGAGTTAAAGGCAAGACTCCCTAACACTGTAGAGTGGCCTCCTGAGTGTGTCCCAGTGGCTGCAGCTCTTGAGCCCTCGTCAGTTTCTTTGCCCACATTACATCGTTTGTCAGTGCAAATGTCCTCTTTGGTGCATTGTGTATGTTTATAACACAATGCAACATGCAGCTGTGAAACTGATAAACTCAGATACTTCTAGCATTATAAAAACTACAGTTAATACCATAATACATTTGAAATGTACATTCTTGAGATCTGATAAGCTGCTTGTCTAATATGAAAGTGAATGCAATCCGTATATCCCCCCAACCCCCCACCCCCGTGACTTTTCTAACTATACCATTTGTGCTACCTAATTGCCAGATGAAATAACTGTGCAAGAATGTAAAGACTGTTTAACCCTTAACAGTTCATACTAACAGTTTCTGTGAAAGTTCTGTAACTCTGGTAAAACTTTTTTTCCTTCTATTGCAGAGAAAGTGGCTCGTGCAAAAGAGGAAAACTTAAATATGCATCAAATGTTAGACCAAACACTCTTGGAATTGAACAACATGTAAAAGATCGGCTGTTTACCTGTGACATCTGGTTTTCCGAAGACACTGCATGTGAAGAAGTCTCTCTCTCTCTCTTTATTTTACTGCAGTATTGAGGAAGACCGCAGGGCTGGGATAGGGTGGATATTTGTGGATTTTCCCCCCTTTTCATTTCTCCCTCTTTCCCCAAAAATATGTTTTTGAAAGACTAAAATGACTCTCCTACAACAAGTCCACAGATGCAAACTGGGAAGAGATCATTAGAATGCAGTTAGCCATTGTGCCAATTGTGGATGGCAGTGGCCAAAATGTTCAGACTTGTTTAATTTTTTTTTTAACGGTTTGTCTGGGTAGCTTCTTGCATAGGTATTTTATTAAAACAAAAATAAAGTCTGGTAATTCTCTTCATGTTTTTACTTGTAATACCCTTTTCAGCTCGGTTTCATCCATATTGCCATACCTGTATGATCTGCTCCAAGAGGATATTTTCTGGTATGGAGGGAAATAAGCTAACTCAGGTTTAATAACGGATTACTCATTTGACAACCGGTTGAATCATGGCTTTATGGATCATGTGTGAATCGGTATGTGGAGATGATCCAGTTAAAGAGGCAGAAGTCACTCCTCACACTTTCTATTGATCATGTGAGCTCAGTTTGTCTAAGTGCTGCAGATAACTAAATTGGGACAGCTTTCCATATTCAGACTTAAACCCTTTTACACATCAAACTAATACACGGAATAGCCAATATCTGCCCCACTGAGGAATGTTGACATTTTACGTGGTGTTTTGTACAACGGTTGTTTATAGAATTTAGATTATTTAAATCCTATAATTTAAAATATTTCAGATATTAGCTTGTGTTAATATCTACTATTTGAAAGCCATTAGGCAAAATGAAAATACATGCATTCCATTCTATTTTATGGTCTAACTGCATTCATCCACATCCCTTTTGTTCCTCCTTTTTTTTGTTTTTGTTTTTGTTTTTTTTTAATTCAGTGCTAACGTTCTAAATATTGCAAAATAATTTAAATTCGAAAGATTAATTATGTATCATTGGAGACAATTCTCTTGCAATGCCTCACTTCTTTTTCTTTTTTTTTTTTTAATTTTATTTTTACACTCGTTTTAGATTTGAACCAAAAATGTAAAACCTTGTAATATGAAATAAAAAGCACACTTGAAATTTTCTATATTCTTGTCTCATGAATTATGCTTTTGCTTGGCTTTCATTTCATCATTGTGCATCTGATGTCTCAGGCCTGGGACCCACTAGCAGTGCTTTTCTGAGTGCTTGTGATTTTGAAAAGCTCTTGCTAAAGCTATGAGGAAAATTGCATCCCTCAGTTGGGATCACACACAGTCCTCTTTCAGATGGGCAGCTGATAGGCAGTGAATTCACCACTTTTCAGCTGCCCTCCATCACTGGCCGAGTGCTTTGTACTGGTGCTAGAAAGGCACCAACCCCCCCCCATAGTCACATGCTCAGACATGACCTGTTGCAGTCCTCTGCCGCTGGGTAACATCACTGCGTGTCAGGACTTGACACGTGTGGTGTTGCAACCACTGCAATTCGTCTGCATTTAAATTGCACTGGCAGATGTGCAGTTCAGCCTCCTGTCTGAAAGAGGCCATCGCATTATATTAGCAAGAGTTTTTTTTTTGGCTTCTATACTTGGAGTTGCTAATTCTGAAGGGAAAAAAAGACGAACGGAGTGTCCATCTTAGAAAAGCAATAGGAATTACAGCATCCAAATCAGGGAATCTGACAGCTATTTTCAAAAGCAGGCAGGTAATTTTCCACCTGTGAGCTGCTCCATGCACTGGCCTGGAGCTTGTTAGCATTTAGCATGGGCAGTGGAGAGCCACCCATGGTAAAAACAAAACTAAACATCCAAGTGACTTCGCTATTGAGGTTACAAACCCTGCCATTTGGCTACATTTAAATTACATTGTGAAGGCGCTCTATGGCCATCAGATTGGAGGCTGAACTGCCTGACTAGCACCCAGGTCAGCCCAAGTCAAGTATTAGGGCTCGTTTCCACTGTTGCGGTGCGGAATCGCCTGGATTCCACCGCAGAAGAAATCGCATGCGGCTGCGTTTCCGCATGCTGATTTACCCGCGATTTCGCATGGCAAGGAGCCAGGCGAATTTAACCATGTCACTGCCTGAGTAAAGCTTCATAGCAAACCATGCGAAATCGCAGGGAAATCCGCATGACAAAGCCGCATGCGATTTCCCTATTAAATGCATTAGCGGCGATTCGCGCGCATTCCTCCCGCACGCAAAATCTGACGGCTCTGCCGTGCAGATTTCTGCCGCACCGAAAAACGCTCCCGCCGCCGCACAAGTGGAAACAGCCCCATCCACTTACATTGACTATGCGAATCCGCATGCAGTGCCCGCATGCGGATTCGCTATAGTGGAAACGAGCCCTTACTCTATTGCAGACAGAGACAAGAATGAGGAATTGGGAATTCATGTAGTAAGCATTTTCCTGAACTTAAGCATTTCAGGCATAAATATCCTACAACTGTTAGGGCTCGTTTCCACCATAGCGGATTCGCTTGGTACATTGAAGTGGCCGGGGCTGTTTCCATATGTGCGGCGTGCGGGAGCGATTTGGCGGCGGGCCAAATCTGCACGACGGGACCCACAGAATTCGCCTGCGTCGGGAATCCATGCGAATCGCCGCTAATGTATTTAATAGGAAAAACGCATGTGTTTTTTTACATGCGTTTTTACCCGCGATTCGCGTGCGATTTTGCACCTTTTTCAATGTTGTTTTGCCCTGGCAGAGTCATGGTTAATTTCGCATGGCACCCTGCCATGCGAAATCGCGGGTAAAAACGCATGCGGAAACGCATCTGCATGCGTTTTTACAAGCGTCGGGATGCCGGCGAAATCGCGTCGCAACAGTGGAAACGGGCCCTTAAAGGAATTCTATCAAAGATTGCATTTTTGTGAAAACATCTAATGAATGTAAAATAAATGTAAATAAAGGAGTCAGCATATATATTTTTTTTTTTTTTTTTTTTTTTTTTTTTTTGTGTTCTGCAACTTTTTACTACATGTTTGTGTAAGACAGTGTGCCCTGAGGACACACTGAGGCCTCTTGCACACTGCAACCGATTCAGATTCAGATTCCGCTTTTTAATCAGTTTTTACATCCGATTCCGATTTGCAGTGTGCAGGGAGCAAACTGCAAATCAGAATCTGAATCGGATGTAAAAACCAGATTAAAAAGCGGAATCTGAATCGGTTGCAGTGTGCAAGAAGCCTGACGGCGACGGAGCACTGGCATAGTCCATTGTTGATAGGTGATGCCAGGTGTTATACAGAGCATTGCAGGCTATTCCTTGGCTCCCCCACCCTTCGGAATTTACTCCTGTGGCCGCCGCAGTAGCGAGCCATCCGTACTGCTCAGTTTATGCCCGATTAATAGTATGCAAGAGGGCGCACTTCCATATGCGCATTGCTCAGTGCCCTGCTGAGCCAATTGATGATTGTCATTGAGGCACAGGAGGGCGGAAGTGTTCCGTTCTGACCGAGCGCTGTAATACATAATACATTTGTATTACAGCGCTCGGTCAGAACGGAACACTTCCGCCCTCCTTTGCCTCAATGACAAACCTCAATTGGCTCGGCAGGGCACTGAGCAATGCGCATATGGAAGTGCGCCCTCTTGCATACTATTAACCGGGCATAAACTGAGCAGAATGGATGGCTTGCTACTGCGGCGGCCACATGAGTAAATTCCGAAGGGTGGGGGAGCCAAGGAATAGCCTGCAATGCTCTGTAGAACACCTGGCATCGCCTATCAACAATGGACTATTCCAGTGCCCCAGGCCGTCAGTGTGTCCTCAGGGCACACTGTCTTACACAAACGTAAAAAGTTGAACACAAAAAATATGCTGACTTTTATTTTACATTTATTTTACTTTCATTAAAGATGTTTTCACAAAAATGCAATCTTTGATAGAATTCCTTTAAGTACGTGTTTACAAAAAAAAAACTGCCTGAAATGGAATTTAAGCAAGTCTGAACTGCATCAGTGTAAAGTGATTGTCAACAAGGTGTCGTCTCTAGATATAAATAGGTAAAGGTAGCCATACATCTGCCTTTTTTTTTCTTTTTTTTGCCAGTTGACTATCTGATCTGATTATCGAATTATTATCGAATTGGATGAAAATCTTTACCACAAGCATGTCTGATCGATGAGTTGACTGATTTTGGGCCAAAATCTGTCTAATGTATCGATTAGACATGCTGGGAAATCCCCAGGTCGAAGTGGTTGATCGGGTTTGTAGTGAAAACTGCATGATCTCTATCTCTCTGAACCCTTGGCCACTGTCGTCCTAAATGTTGTCTGTGCATTCAAATATCTTATCCTTCTGCTGCCACCACAAGTCCTCTTCTGCATATTCGAGTACACGTGGTTTCTGCATACAGCACTGGCACGTGTGTTGTCTCGCATGTGCCACGTGCTATGTATGGCAGTCATGAGGGAGGCAAATGCAAAGGAGGAGGTGGACTTATAGTAGCAGCAGATGAGTGAGCTGTTTTAAAGCATGGGATAAGCATGTAGGTTGAATGTTATGAGGCCAATTCCTGAAAGATTTTTATGCTGAAATCTATCGGGAATCTGTCTGTGGTGTATGGGCAGCCAACAGATCAGAGAGACCTGTCTCTTGGTCAATCTGAGCACCTTTTAGTCTTCTTTAATTTTTCTAGGACTAAGGGTGCCACAAATACAATTTTGATTGGCCAATTTTACCACTTCCATGCAGTAGGGGGCCAACAGATTTTGAATACACTGACCAGATTGTGTAGGTAAGCTCTTGTACTACACGGAGAAGGTAAACTTGGGCCAATTATTGCCCAATCAAAATTGGATGTGTGAACCCTTAGGCAAGGATCACACTGGTTGAAAGTTGCAGGTGATTTGGCACAATGTGAAATTACTTGCAAAAACGATTCTTTGCTGTGGGACTGCTGTGTTCTCAGGAGCCATCTGTGATTCTGAAAAGATACAACCCGCATTCCTTCTCTGTACAATGCATGCAATTCCTCATTCAAATTCACTAGCTACTGAAAAAACACTGCCTATGATCAATTGCAAACAAAAGCATATATTGTGTGGGAAGCAGTAGATTTGGGCGCATGAGACAAGTGGACAAAAAGGGCGCCCCATTCACTTTCATTATAAATATCGTTTAATGGGCGCTGAACGGGGAAAATAAGGCGCCGGAGATTTTTAAGGATTTATAACGGCGCCCGGAGATTTTTAAGGATTTATAACTATGTTTGTGATGATTTAAGTTTACAAAATGAGCCCGTGACGAATAACGTTTATGAAGATAATAAATCACTATTTCTAAAACATTTCTAACACATTATTATCCACCCAAAAAAATAATTTACATTTTTTTTCTTTACATTCTTTATTTATTCATGTCTGTAAAACATTATTATCCATAGGGGGTTTTAGGTTTAGGCACCAACAGGGGGGTCTTAGGTTTAGGCACCTACAGGGGGGTCTTAGGTTTAGGCACTAACAGGGGGGTCTTAGGTTTAGGCACCAACAGGGGGGTCTTAGGGTTAGGCACCTACAGGGGGGTCTTAGGTTTAGGCACTAACAGGGGGGTCTTAGGTTTAGGCACCAACAGGGGGGTCTTAGGTTTAGGCACCAACAGGGGGGTCTTAGGGTTAGGCACCAACAGGGGGGTCTTAGGGTTAGGCACCAACAGGGGGGTCTTAGGGTTAGGCACCAACAGGGGGGTCTTAGGTTTAGGCACCAACAGGGGGTCTAGGGGTTAGGGATAGGTACAGGGAGGGTTTTTAATAAACGAAAATATAAGTTTCACTTTACAAACAGGGAAGATTAACGTTTTAAGAATTGCCGATCTCATACACATTATTTAGTGATTTATACATTTTTAAATCACTATTTATAAACGAAATTCTACACAATAATTTCTATAAACGATATTTCCATTTATCGTTTATACCACGCGCCCTTTTTTCCCGACGCCCTTTTCGTACGTACGCATTGTGTGTGTGTGTGTGGGGGGGGGGGTAGGAATCTGCAAGTCCCACAGACACCAGCCTTATCCATCCCAAAGGGTAAGTATTTGCTGTGTGCGCTTATGCTTGGTATTGTTGCACTGCAAAATAAAAACTGAGGCTCCCATAATGCCCCGAGCATACAAATTGTATGCAGCTTTCAATCTGGCAATAATTCTTAATAGATTTGGGCAATATGATGCTAACATTCTTTGAATAAATGGAAATGCAAGTTCTTTAACCACTTCTGGATGGCAGTGATTGAAATCTACGTTTTGATGCTGTTACTGCCAGGGTGTAGATTTCACCTGGCTGCTGCACGGTCTTGGCTGCTACCGCAGATCTTGTCACCCCTCCACAGTTAACTCGCCCTACCATCTCTGATGGCAGAGCTCTATGAATTGGTCAGGAGCTGATTTCTTTGGCTCTTGACCCTGTCATCAATGTGAGCAATTCCCATTGGCTTACATTGTATCACACGGTCAGGAGCTAATGAAAGTGGCACCTGACTGGCTCACAAAGCTCCATCATAGAGACAGCAGAGTGGGTGGACTGAGGTGACTGGTGACAGCGGTAGCAGCAGGTATGTGCGGCAATTCGTCGGAAGGAGCCGGTCTCTGGTCCTTAATTGAAGATTGAGGTTAAAAAAAAAAAAAGTTCTACTTACCCAGGGCTTCCTTGAGCCCCTGGCAGCTGATATGTACCTTGCTGCAGCTCCGGTGGCCTGGGGAAACCTCCATTGGAGATGCCGACTTTGCCAGGCTGGCATTTTCTGCAAACACGCTGCTGCACTGCTTGTGATCATGCTCACATGGTCTGGAGCGTTCTGCGCAGTACATCTGTACCTGCACTGAGCCACATGAGTGACTGCGTGGTCACTCAGGTGCAGAAAATGCCTACCTGGCAAGGTTGGCATCTCCCAAAAGGGGGGCCACGGGCTGGGAGCAGAGTTGCGGCAAGGGACATATCGGCTGCCAGAGGCTGGAGGAAACCCAGAGTAAGTAGGACTTTCAGGGGGCAGAGACCACTGGTACTGAAGGTGTTAAGTACCGTTCTGCTAAAAATCCCTTTGATTAGAAATTAAATTACACCTGGAGAGTGAGGCTCTGTACACACATTTTAATCTGGAGATGACTGCCCAATTTTACCACTGGCATGTAGTATGAGGGCCAACAGAATTTTCAATACTACGAACAGAATGTGTAGGTATGCTCTCATACTACATGGCAGTGGTAAAATTGGCTCAATCACAGGAAAATGTATGCGTGCTCTACACCAAGCTTAACCCTTTCAAGTCTAGCTGTGCAAATCTGGCTAAAATGGCTTACAATGAGACATGCTCACGCAGAAATGCATCTGCTTTCGCATGCCAAACTTTGCAGGGTCAAAAACCAATGCCGCGAAGCGGTTGCCCTGCGAGAGCCTGGGGCCTGCGAGAGCGAGAGCCTGGGGCCCCGCAGCCCTCCCGGTTGTATGGGGGCAATGGGAAGCCTCCCCGAGGCGCTCCTGGATAGTGCTGTATAGCATTAACTAATTCCCGCAGGGCAACCGCTTCGCGGTATTGGTTTTTGACCCTGCAAAGTTTGGCATGCGAAAGCAGATGCATTTCTGCGTGAGCATGTCTCATGGTAAGCCATTTTAGCCAGATTTGCACAGCTAGACTTGAAAGGGTTAAGCTTGGTGTAGAGCACGCATACATTTTCCTGTGATTGAGCATAGTGGTAAAATTGGGCAGTCATCTGCAGATATAATGTACAAAGGAGGATCCGCAAACCAGAGTAGGTTGAGGTAAAAGGGCTAGAAAGTTTATTCGAAAATCCACAGACAGTACAATAAAATCACAGGATCAACTAACGCGTATCGGGCCTACCATCTGCCCTTAGTCGTAGTCGAAGTGAACCAGTGCAAGAGGAAGTTTATATGGGACCAGGGGAAAGAAAACTCCACCCCTGGGAGCACACAAACTGCCTCTTAAAGAGATATACATCCCCACAAAATACAATAATAACATTAGAAATGTCATATAAAATGTAAAAAACATTACCACTGAGAAGCTACAGAGTTGAATATACACAAGGAGAGAAAGAGAAAACAAGCAATGGCAGTTCAGATAGATTGTTAACAAAATACAATACATATAATCAAAAAAAGGGAAGGAGTAAATTTCAGTAAGCATATACTAAACTCAGATCCCATCTTTTGTTAAGACCCTGAGGTGTACGGGTGCCCAATCTATGGATCCAAAATGCTTCACGTTTCAAAAGCAATCTATACAAATCACCTCCCCTGGCTGGACAAACTCAAACACAACACAAACTTCTGGTGGGCCACATAATACTGTTTATTTGGGTGCTTACGGTTCCAATTATGTACCACCTTTTAATACTAATATGTTTGCTTCCAAACCTGGTGTTGTAAGTTATGCTAATGTTTCTTTTAAACCTGTTGGGGAATCAGTTTTGCAGTCAGAAACTGGTGGAGTTACTCAGTCCCCCTTGGAACCATCTGGGGGCACTGATGTGGATTTATCTTCCAATGACACAGTGTACAATGATATTGCAACGGTTGCCACCACATCAGTGTCCGAACAGATGATACATGTGACTGAGTCTAGATATGGATTTGATCCTAATACTAACTTAGATACATTTGGTGGCTTACTGCAGGATACTGACCGTAAGAACAAGTTTATCTCAGTTTTCTCGGGTAATACAAATGCAGTTAGCCTTCAGCCAGAACTCACTTTGCATTCCTTGCAAACCACTCTAGAGTGTTTGATGGATAAGGAAGTGCGCCTATGGTGGGATGTAACCAGTTTGAAACACTACATCAGTAAAGGGATTATACTCAGGGGGTTACGTATAAAAAAGATTCCCACCACGGTGTACTCTGACAGCTTCATTTTGGAGTGGAATCAGATCTTGTCAAACTGTTCTTTACAACTCATGAGACTCATAGTCACATATGAAGAACAAAAACTTACTGATTTAAAATTACAAATGGACAAAACAAATCAAGATCTGAAGGCATTTGACACTTTGTCCCTTTTTGATGAATTGAACTCCAAATTGAAGTCTAACATTAACCAGCTGGAAACGATCATCATGGAGACAAAACGTGTCAAATTCCTGAGAGACACCAATGACTACAACAAAAACGTAGTGTATGAATGGGGCAGATGGGAATCCTTCTATAGGTCACCTAAATCCATTCTCAAAAAATGTACTCCTAAAAAGAATGTGAGCTTCAGCTCATCAGACAATTTAGGATCCCAGTCTGACACTTCGGATGCTTCTGATACACGTCGCACTAATTTACAAACTATTTTCCCTACCAATTCCCAAACATCAGGGGTCCCTACAGTACTCCAGACATCAGGTGTACCTATTCCCCCCACATCCTATTACCAAACACCAAAGAGAATGAACAAACCAAAGAAACGAAGACAAAAAAGAAACGCACCCGGCGAGCGGGGCGCAAACACACCAAATCGAAATCTTTAGTAGAGAGTCCAAATTCCCCCATTCACAATGTTGTTAATCTTTCCAGTTGTACACTTTCTTCTGATCAAATCAGCCTCCTGTCTAGAGGTCTATCTTTTGCTCCCTCATGCCATTTTGATCTGTTTCACACCATTTTAGATCTCAATAAATTTGTGAGAAATCGAGTGGTGAGGAAACACTTCTTATCAGATGACTCCGAATCCATTGAATCTTGCAGCCTGCGGCCCTTGCCCCGGAATCACATTGGGGATGTTTCCTCATTCCGGGACATTAGGACCCTTTGTGCGTTGCGAGATTTAGATGAGCACAAATTTGACGGGGTGGGTTTACAGCAGGTGGTCCCTGTTAGAATTTCCAATCCATCTTTTTACCCCGTCAATGCCAGATCTCCTGAGATAGATTCATTCCAGGATCTTATCGAACAGGAGCTAACTGAGTTATCCAGGACATCCAGGGCCCCTTCTGACCTCACGGTCTCCGAGCGACAAGCTCTAGCTGCTCTTGAGAGCAATAAAGATATTGTTATACGCTCGGCAGACAAAGGGGGTTCGGTGGTTGTCCTGGATGCATTGGATTATCGAGCGGAGGCCCTCAGACAGTTAGGGGATGCGGATGTGTATCGCCCCTTGCTTCGGGACCCTACACAGGCTTTCCTTCTGGATCTTCGGGTGCTGTTGGACCTCGGGCACAGCACGGGTGTATTAACTAAACGAATGTCCGAGTTTCTATGTCCATTGCACCCGGTTGTGCCCGTCTTCCACCATCTCCCGAAGATTCATAAACCGGACGTTCCCCCACGGGGCCGGCCAATTGTGGCCGGAATTGGCTCCGTGGGGGAGCGCCTGGGTGAATGGGTCGATGCACATCTGCAGCCCCTTGTTACCAGACTTCCGGGCTACCTGCAGGATACCCGTCACGTTCTCTCAAGCTTCAATGGTTTTACCTGGGAGGACGGGTTCCTGTGGGTGACTATGGATGTCACGTCACTTTATTCTTCCATTCCACACAATCTAGCCCTGGAGGCTCTAAATTTTCATCTTTGTAAATATTCCTCCTTTGATGTGTCCCTACAGGTCTTCCTCGGGGGGCGGTGGAGTACCTCCTCACGCACAATTATTTTATGTTTGATTCGGGGTTTTTTCTCCAGAGATGCGGAGCTTCCATGGGGGCAAAATTTTCCCCCTCCCTTGCGAACCTCTATATGGGGTGGTGGGAGGAGCTCCGCATCTTTGGAGACGATAACCCCTATGCCTCCCATATAATATGGTATGGGAGGTTTATAGATGATCTACTTTTGGTGTGGGGTGGTCCCCCTGCCCTCCTCGGGGAATTCCTGCTTTATGTCAATAATAATGACCTTAATCTTAAATTCACCATGAATTCAGATTCGGTCAAAATTGACTATTTGGATCTTACCCTTGTAGGGGACCCTTCATTACATTCAGTCACTACTCGCACTTTTCGGAAACCCACAGCGGGTAATTCCATTCTGCTTGCTAACTCGTGTCACCCCAGACATACCATAAATGCCATTCCTACGGGGGAATTTATCAGGGCCGTGCGAAACTGTTCAGATCCGAGTGATCTTGAGCAGGAGTGCAATTTGGTGGAGACTAGACTCAAACAAAGAGGCTATACTAGAGGACAGCTAGTTTTGGGGCGCCAGAAGAGTGCAAGTAGATTGCGCTCAGATTTACTAAATAGCAGGGTGGGGAGCGAGACAGGAGATGATCGGGTTACCTTTGTTACCGGTTACAGTCTTGAATTTAAAAAAATTACAAATATTATTAAAAAATACATCCCTGTGCTGCACCCAGACACAAAACTAAAAACAATTCTTGACAGGGGGTGTCGTTTCTCTGCCAGGAGGGCCCGCACTTTGGGGTCCATCCTTTCACCCAGCCTTTTTAAGTCTCCCTCCTCTCCCTGCATCCCCACATGGCTGGCTACAGTGGGTTCTTATCCCTGTGGGTTCTCCACATGCAAATATTGTCAGCATCACAAAAGAGGCAATTCAGTACTCTCTTTTGTACACAACAAAAGTTTCCCTATTAAGCAGTATGTGAACTGCAACACTAAATATACGGTTTACGTTATTTCCTGTTTGACATGTTGCATACAATACGTGGGTTGCACCACTCGTCATCTTAGAGCCCGCATAGCGGAACACTACTGTGGTACCAACTGGAACACGTTTCGCAAATCCGCTGTCTCTAAACATTTTGAAACAGTACATGAGGGGGATTTGTCCTCCTTCGTTTTCCAGGGGGTGGAGCGGGTAGTTTGTCCAGCCAGGGGAGGTGATTTGTATAGATTGCTTTTGAAACGTGAAGCATTTTGTATCCATAGATTGGGCACCCGTACACCTCAGGGTCTTAACAAAAGCTGGGATCTGAGTTTAGTATATGCTTACTGAAATTTACTCCTTCCCTTTTTTTGATTATATGTATTGTATTTTGTTAACAATCTATCTGAACTGCCATTGCTTGTTTTCTTTTTCTCTCCTTGTGTATATTCAACTCTGTAGCTTCTCAGTGGTAATGTTTTTTACATTTTATATGACATTTCTAATGTTATTATTGTATTTTTATAGTGTATTTTGTGGGGATGTATATTTCTTTAAGAGGCAGTTTGTGTGCTCCCGGGGGTGGAGTTTTCTTTCCCCTGGTCCCATATAAACTTCCTCTTGCACTGGTTCACTTTGACTACGACTAAGGGCAGATGGTAGGCCCGATACGCGTTAGTTGATCCTGTGATTTTATTGTACTGTCTGTGGATTTTCTAATAAACTTTCTAGCCCTTTTTCCTCAACCTACTCTGGTTTGCGGATCCTCCTTTGTACATTGTTCCTGCTATGGCCTGGCTTGCCTGATCCTGCACCGACTGGTATGATGGTTGGGGGTAGAGCGTTTTGAACCTTCTTGCTGCATCTGCAGATATAAATTGGATGTGCACAGACCTTGAGACATCGGAAAAGCTGTGATAAGGGAATGGGCTGCCGTTTCCAGCCTCTGCTCTTGTTCACGCCACAAATTTTGATTCGTCAACTGTTCGTGATTTTGAACTGAGAAAATTTTTTTTGAAATGACTGATCAGAATTAAAATCAATAATCAAAATCGCTACCAAAATCACCAGAAAATGCTCATGAAATTTCTTACAAAACGCCTGCAATTGCCATTTGTGACTTATAGTGGGTTCCTAGCCTAAGTATTCTGAAGCTTGCAGCTTCCACTTTTGCTGTGTCCAGCGATGTACATGTCTAATAATGCTGCGCATACACTATACAATCTGGTAAATCTGGGTAACAGTATCTTCTAGATATTGTTACCCCCCCACTCCACCAAATGAAAATAAATCTAATGTCTAATCAATTAAAGGACAACTGTAGGGAGAAGAATATGGAGGCTGACATTTATTGCTTTTTGAACAAAACCGGTAACCTGGCAGCCTTGCTGGTCTGTTTGGCGGCAGTAGTGTCTGAATAACACCAGAAACAAGCATGCAGCTAATCTTAGATATGACAATAATGCCAGAAACACCTGATCTACTGCATGCTTGTTCAGGGTTTATGGCTAAAAGTATTAGAGGCAGAGGATCAGCAGGATAGACAGGCAACTGGTATTGTTTAAACCGAACCAGAGATGAACAAAATGGGACAGTTTATATTTACCCGGGGCTTCCTCCAGCCCCATGAGGACCGTGGGCTCCCTCGCCGTCCTCCCCAGCCAATTCATTAATCCAGGATCGCCTCCGGTATCTTCAACAGCGGCAGACTTCAGTGTCTGCGTGGCCAGGCCACGGGAGCGTGATGGGTGCACACACAGCCTGGCCATGCAGGCGCAGAAGACCACGACTGACCCCGACTTTGAAAGATACTTGAGGGGTTCCTGGATTAATGGGCAGCTGCCGCACAAGCTTATTTTCCTCATGGGGCTGCAGGAAGCCCCAGGTGAGTATAAACTGCCCCATATAGTTTGTCTCAGGTACCCTTTAAAAGGAAATGAATGTCAGCCTCCATATCCATCTCTTTACAGTTGTCCTTTAAGTATTCCCTAGATGTCTTCCAGAAGATGGACTGTCCATTTCAGTGGGGAATATGGGTAAGATAAAGGCAAGTAAATGTAGTGCAATGTAATATTTTAATACCTTTTGTCCATTCAAAACAGGCAGTGATACATAGTCACTAGAAATTCCTTAAGAGTAAACATGGCCATCCTTTGAATTATTTTTCAAGTTCCAGCATGTCCTAATTCCCAATTTAGAAAAACATGTACAAATGCATAACAGTTGTGAAGCACAGAATACCTGTTGTGGATGGATGTCTCCCGAGTTTCACTAACAGATTTCTTAAAACTAATTCTAGTAGCAAAAGAGGAATGAAGCCGGCACCATCAGATGTATTAATGCTCTTTTAGTGAATAAAAAACATGCTAACAGCCAATATGCGACGTTTCGAGGCACGTAGCCTCTTTCTCAAGCTAAGCTGTGCATGACAAAATTAAACAGTGAACAAACAGTCTTATATAGCAGCAACATGTACGCATGGCAGCCAATCCGGTTTGCATATACAAACAACAACCAATAGAAACCGGTCCTACCTAGTGGACCTGATAGAAAACTATGCTGCTGCCTACATGATTTAGGATGGTTTGAAAATAGAGTCCCACCACTCCATCACACACGCTCATCCCCGGATGGGGCAAACGGCTTCACAATGCCGGGCTGCTGTGCGGAAGTCTGTCCCCACAAGGTCACGCCTCCGGCGGACCAGAGGGGAGACCAACCACACTACGTAAGGGAGAGGGCGGCTGTACGCCGCCCACTCCCCTTCTGCCCGGCAACTAGTGACGTGAGCGGAAGGATTTCCGCTCATTCGTCACTGATGTAAACAGGAAGCCAGCGTGTCTGCCAGCTGCGGGAAAGCGTGGATCTGTTGCCTAGCAACGGGCCACTCATATGCTGTGCAATAGAATCAGCGCAGCATAGATGCCAAAAATCCTATTTACACTAGATCCTTTTTTCACAATTTTTTTCATCATATTGTGTAAATTATGCGCACGGAGGCCAGCAGCCATCCATCTGAACTGGCCCTGTGATACGATTGCAACAGAGCCAAAAAGTCGCAGTGTAACCATGCAGTACTTATGAAAGTATGCCTTACTGCCACTGTGAATGTGCACATTTGCATGCTGTGCGTTAACTGGGTAATGTGCACATTGGTGCTCTGTTGGAACGTGGCTTACTGCACTTACTGAGAAAGCTCCTTAGGAATATAATTGCATCATGTTGTGATGATATTGTCTGTAGCGAGGCAATTAATACAGTGTGGTGAAAAGGCCCTAATAGTCATAATAGTCGTGTGTGTGGGGGGTGAGGGTTGGAGGCTGAGCTAGTAGAGCTATCTTTAG
This sequence comes from Hyperolius riggenbachi, assembly GCF_040937935.1. Lineage (NCBI taxonomy): Eukaryota > Metazoa > Chordata > Amphibia > Anura > Hyperoliidae > Hyperolius > Hyperolius riggenbachi. The sequence continues at coordinate 220,878,631 of NC_090648.1, forward strand.
ATTATAAGCCTGTAATTGCAGGGCAAGGTTTTTGTGACTCCAAGCAGCACATAATTTTTGCGCTCCTTCCAAGCCAGAGGCCCCTTCTACTGTAATAATAGGTAGCCCCAGGTATCCCCCCCCCCCCCCACACACACACAGACTAAATAAGTAGACCTCTAGTATAGGTAGGTGGTCAAAGGTGCACCCACAAGTATAGGTAGCCAAGATGCCCTCTCCCTCAGCCTTCTATAGGGAACTGTTTTCAGTGGATGTAGGAGGCATCCTCAGAATCAGAATCGTTTTTTATTCGCCAAGCAAGGGCAGCCATGTCATCTACAGCGCTGCTACTTCCTGCTGCCATCCCATCCCCAAAACTCACAGACCTGCAGATCAGCGGCAACCCAAAGAGGGGAGAGCAGCGTATACTTACTGTGTGGCAGACTTCAAATACAGGAAATGAGCAGTGACCTCACTTCCGCATCTGAAGTGTACTGTGTGCTCACTGCACTGCTTTACCTTCTGTTCACATTTCCGTTGATCTGAGGTCTGTATGTGAATGATGGGGAGGTAGCTGTGGCCGTACAAGTTACAGGCAGGGCAGCCCTGGCAGCATGGGAGGCCCCTGCTGTGGATGAGGCCCCAAGCAGCTGCTTAGTTTTCCATGGCCTAGCAACACCCCTGACTTTGAATAGCACTCTGTTAAAGTGAGCAAAACTGTTTGTTACAGGGCATCGTTGTCAAGTGTACCCTAATGGCTACCTAATAGCCACAACCAGAGGCCCAAAGACTTAGATAGTAGGGATGAGCTACGGATTAAAAACGGATGACATCTGAAAGGGTTTCATTCGGATTTCATCCTCCTAATTTAGGCCTCTTTCACAGTGCGGCGTTAAAGTCGCACGTTAGAAAATTTTATAACGCAGACTAACGCACAGCAATACTAAGTCTGCGACATTCACAGTGCACACGTTGCGTTTGTGTGTAACGTGAGGCGTTATTAGAAAGTGCTGCATGCTGTGCGTTTAGCAATGAATCTGATGCGCGTTAGGTGTGTTGCACATGCTCAATAATGGTTTTTTTATATGTAACGCATGCGCCATTTTCGTTCCATCACTGTGCGACGAAAACGGCGCACCAAATGCAGGGCTAAAGAATGCACTATAACGTCAAAGTTATAATGCACAATGTGTTGCCTTAGGGGTACGTTGTGCGACCTTAACGTTGCATCAAACGCAAGGTCCTGATGGGAAAGTAGCCTAATTGCACCTGAGCAGTTGTGTGCGGGGATGGGGGGGGGGGGAGGGTTGTCGGGGTTAAACTTACCCAGCAGGCGTCTTCTTTAACGCGTCCCACGGCGCCTCCCATGCTGCGTCATGTGACTACAAACACTTCCTCCTTCAACCTGGAAGGAGGAAGTGTTTGTAGTCACGTGACCATGGCTTGGGAGGAGCCGTGGGATGGGTTAAAGAAGACGCCTGTTGGGTAAGTTTAAACCCCCCCCCTCCCCCCGCACACACCCGCTCAGGTGCAATAATTATGAGGATAAAATCTGAATGAAACCCATTTGGATTTCAACTGTTTTTAATCCGTAGCTCATCCCTATTAGGTAGTCTAACTTCAGAGGGTGGGGTAGGTGGCAGCTAAAGAATTGCAGGGAGCCCAGTGATTTTTTTTAGTTAAGAACAAAACATAAATGGTTACCTTAGGGATTGAACTTTTTAATATGTATGTCAAGAGGGTATATTACTGTTATTTATTTTTTTTAATTATGGGCTTGTAAATAGCGATGGACACAAAACTGAATGAATGCACCTTTATTTCCAAATAAAATATTGGCGCCATACATTGTGATAGGTACATAATTTAAACAGTGTAGTAACCAGGACAAATGGCCAAATAAAATGTGTGGGTTTTATTGCAGTCGTCTTCAGCTTTTTTTTCGGCCGCCTGCGGTTTTTAAAAACGCCCCCCGACTGCATGGCCAATGAATGTCTATGAGAAGCTTCATATCGGCGCGGGGCATTCGTGGTGCGGCTAGGAAAGTGGTGCATGTTCCATTTTTGAGGCGTTTCCGCCTCAATAGAAAGTATAGGAGAAACGCAAAACGTTCATAAAATCGCTTTGTGCAGCGATTGCGTTCGCGTTTTTAAGAATAAATACATTGTATTTATTCTTTTCCGGGTCAAAGAGATCACTTTCTGACTTGCGTCAGGGAGTGAATTACAAAACCACTCGGAAAAAACGCTTAGAAAACCGCTGAGCAGAAAAATGAATCGCCCACCCAAGCCCCCGGGAATCGGGAAAAAAAGACGCCTCAAAAAAAGCCCAACGCGGACGGACATGCGAACGGAACGCAATGTGAACAAGGCCTTAATCATTGTAGCATGTATTATTTAAAAACTATAATGGCCAAAAACAGAGAAATAGTGAATTTTTTCAATTTTTTCTTAATATTCCTGTTAAAACACATTTAGAAATTAATATAAAAAAGGTACCACCCAAAGAAAGCCTAATTGGTGATGGAAAAAAACAAGGTACAGATCATTTCTTTGTGATAAGTAGTGGTAAAGTTATTGGCAAATGAATGGGAGGAGCGGTTAAATGTGAAAATTGCTTGGATGCATAAGGTGAAAATACACTGACGGCTGAAGTGGTTAAATACGAGGATGTAGCCACTCAATAGCCGGGGTAAAGCACTTTCTGGTTGTAAAATAATGCAACCAAATGGGAGCTTTCGTAACCACAAGAAGGGCAGTTTCTAGGCTAAATTGCACCCAGGGCGAGGGTGTAAAAATTGCGCCCCCTTCCCCCCACCCCCCTGGACTCGGGAACCCTTACTCTTTAGGAACAGAAACACAGCCACAAGTCACAAGTAGATCTGCCTACTTTCTAGTGAGCAGCCGCTTATCCAGGAGGAAGCAGGAAAACACCCAGGCGAGGAGAGGCCGGAAAGCCGACTCCTCCATGGGTGCCACGCACTTACAGCCTGCAGTACCGCAACAAGACATCAGGTGTCATCACGTGGTGGTGACATGATGATGACTTGAAGTCTGACGCAGGCAGCCTAGGAGGAGTCAAGGAACGTGATCGCACTGGTAATCTTTCTTCTTCCATTCGGCTGCACCGCGCGTCACCAGCTCCCTATCGGTTATGTCCTTCTGCTTGCGCCCCCCCCCCCCCTTCATCTACTTGCTGGTCTGCAGTGCACCCAGTGCGGTCGCCCTGCCCGCACTGCCCAAGAAACGGCCCTGACCACAAGTGTGTAATCAGTTGACTTGCATTGTGGTTATTGCCCAGTAAATTTAGGGATGGCTTCCGCTGGTGTAATGAAAAATATTGCAACCTGTAATATTTTGCAATAAGAATGGACTGTGCTTAAAGGGAAGGTTCAGGGAGGGTGGGTTTAAAATAAAAATAAAATTCCACTTACCTGGGGCTTCCTCCAGCCCGTGGCAGGCAGGAGGTGCCCTCGCCGCCGCTCCACAGGCTCCCGGTGGTCTCCGGTGGCGCGCCCGACCTGGCCAGGCCGGCTGCCAGGTCGGGCTCTTCTGCGCTCCAAGGCCCGGAACTTCTGCGTCCCACGCCGGCGCTCTGACGTCATCGGACGTCCTCCGTGCTCTACTGCGCATGCGCAGTAGTTCTGCGCATGCGCAGTAGAGCCCGGAGGACGTCCGATGACGTCAGAGCGCCGGCGTGGGACGCAGAAGTTCCGGGCCTTGGAGCGCAGAAGAGCCCGACCTGGCAGCCGGCCTGGCCAGGTCGGGCGCGCCACCGGAGACCACCGGGAGCCTGCGGAGCGGCGGCGAGGGCACCTCCTGCCTGCCACGGGCTGGAGGAAGCCCCAGGTAAGTGGAATTTGATTTTTATTTTTAACCCACCCTCCCTGAACCTTCCCTTTAACTGCACATGCACACCTTCTTTCACATATCCCGGCTGTCATTATTTGCAACTGCCGGTGTTTAGTTCCCTCCAGGAGGGTTATTAGTTGCCCACCAGGGGGGTTCTTTATTCCCTCCAGGGGGAAGGGGGGGGGGGTTATTAGTTGCCCAATAGAGGAGGGTTCTGTGTGAGAATAGGGCTAGGTTGGGTTGTATTTTCTGATACAAATACATTGACATCAATTAAATCAGTTAAATTCTTACTCATTGAACATCCGAGAACTCCACGTTTATATTTGTGTCCTAAAATTCATAAAAATCTAGAACACCCCCCAGGGCGCCCCATAGTTTCAGGGATTGATTCAGTCCTATCCCCCTTAGCCAAATATCTGGATTATATTTTACGTCCTTATGTATTATCACAGAAATCTTACCTCAGAGACACTACCATGTTTCTGGAGAATATCTCATCACTTGATGAGATTCCAGAGGGCAGTCTCTTGGTCACTATGGATGTTGAGAGCCTCTACACCTCCATCCCTCATGATGGAGGTGTGGAGGCTGTCCGCCACATGTTATTTGTGGCATCGGATTATTCTGATCCACAGATTCAATTCTTAATTGATCTCCTTGACACCGTTTTGAAATGCAATTATTTTGTGTTTAATGACCAATTTTTCTTACAGATTCGTGGTACCACTATGGGGTCGAACGTGGCTCCGTCCTACGCAAATATATATATTAACGTATACGAGGAAAGCTTCATGTACACTAATCATATTTTTCAGAAATATGCCAAAATTTGGCTTAGATATATAGATGATATTTTTTGCGTGTGGGCGGGGCCACGTTCGGCCCTTGATGAATTTGTTACACATCTGCATAAGCAATGTGAGGCCATTCGCCTTACTATACACTCTGACACCAATAGTGTCAGTTTTCTTGATACTTGAGTTATTCTCAAGGATGGCCATTTATCTACTGATTTATTTGTAAAGCCTACAGACCGTAATTCTATTCTTTCTTTTGACAGTTTTCATCCAAGAAGCACGAAATGTGCTATACCTAAAAGTCAATTCTTGCGGATTGGCCGCATAGTGGATGATGGTGAAGTGCTACAGTCCCGTTTAGATGAAATGACCCAGAAATTTTTGACACGTCATTATCCTGCTGATGTGGTGGCAAATGCTCGCAGGGAGGTGAGTGGACCCTCAGGACACCAGAGGAGGGGTAGGAGTGCTAAGAACAGACTGCCATTTATTTCACAATTTAATGTATGGAGTAATCCTATTAGCAAAATTCTTAAAAAATATTGGCATACTCTGTCCCACTCTTTCCCCTCCATTAATGAATTTCAAAATCCACCTTTATTTTCGTACAAACGAGCTCCCACTCTGCGGGACAGATTGGTCCATGCGGAAATGAGGACCTTGGTTAGACCTCCTGAGCGATCCACCCGTAGGGGGACATTCCCCTGTCTCAACTGCGTCCATTGCTACTCCATTATCAGATCCCCTTATTTTTCTCACCCACACACAGGTAAACAATATACCATTAATGGATGCTACAATTGTGACTCACAATATGTCATATACTTACTCAAATGCCCATGTGGATTTATCTATGTGGGACAAACTACCTCTAAATTTAAGGTTAGATTATCTGCCCATAAGTCAGCAATTCGTAATAAAATCATAGAACAGGCTGTCCCTTCACATTTCGTAAAATTTGGGCATAGTGTCAACCAACTTCGATGCCAGATTATTGAAGGTATTCCCCCTATGACTAGAGGGGGCAGTAGAATCAAAAGACTCCTATATAGGGAGGCCTTCTGGATCAGGACACTTGATTGTCTTGATCCGAGAGGCCTCAATAGGGAATATGACCTCACACCTTTATTATGATGTTTTATTGTTCAGGCATCTCTATTTATGGAATTGATATATTATTTCCTCTTTGTATGAATTATTAGCCTTATATTGCAATTGTGGTAGTCAGATCTTCTTCCTTTTATACATAATGACATTTTGGTGTTTTTTGTCAATTGAACTATATTATGTGGATGCTGCCCCCCCCTTTTTTCTTTCAGTCTGACCTCTCTTCCACTCTGATTGGCCCTCTCCGCTGCGCCTCGCCCCTTGGCGTCTGGTTGCCTAGGTTGCGCGACTTGGGTGGAGTTTGTGGGGGACGTTTGGCCGCTCTGGCGATATGCGTGCACGCCGCTTCCTGACGTGCGTGCGTTCGCCTTGCGCTCTAGCCGCCTCTCCGCACGCGTCCGGCCACTCCCCTGGCCGTTCGCGTCACTCCGCCTTTGTTCGCGTACCAATGCGGAGACTGGGCCCTCCTTGAGTGGGCGGAGCCTGCCGCTGATGGCGTCCGGTACGCTGGGTGGTGGGACGCGGCGGTGTTAAGCCACTACGGAGTGAGGGTGAGTGCGCCATGGTCCTATTGGCCCCCTTTTCCTTTTCCACTGTTCTCCATCAGGTCCGCATGCGACACTGGGTCCTGTGATTGGTCTGTATACTCAGACCTGTGATTGGGTGATATGTGGGTGGGTACATATAAAAGTTATATGCGTTGTATATTTGTCAGTCTGTCATCCGCTTGATAAAGGTCGCACTTTGTGTGACAGCCTGCTATCTTTATACTGCAATAAAAGAGCATGAATACATAGATGGTGCCGGCTTCATCTTCCTCTACATTGACATCAATGGTTAGGTTGCAATTCCTGATAGCTATAAATATAAATTATTGCAACCGGTTGCAAAATATTATAAAGTTGCAAAGATTTTCACCACACCAGCTCTGATGCACATGCAGTGACTGCTGCAAGCGCCTTGCACATAAACAGGAGCGACTGACATGCGACTTCCAGCGCACTTCTGGGATTACTGTGAAAGTTGCACAGTAACGCACTGCCGCTTGTGCACTACCCATAGCACTTCTGCCACATCATGTTGCACCGCAGGCAGTATCTTGTCTCATTTACTTTAATGGTCACTGTGAAAAGCTGTGGCCAGGAAGAGTATCACTGATGTGACACACCATGGTAAGTGTAAAAGGGGCATTATACATAGTGCTGCTCGGATACCCCTTTTCAAAATCCGGATACCCAGATATCCGATCCGGGTCGGATATCCGATTTCAAAATTTTCCGATCCGAATCGGATATCCGACACTAGTATCCGGGATATCCGGGCAAATTCGGATATCTGGACAGAAAAAACGGAAGTGGCCTTTAAATTGCTTTAAAAATGTTTTTTAGGGTATATGAGGCATGTAGCATCATTATTTTGTAAAGGGGAACACTAATTGATGATGTGGGGACTTGAAATCCCCCCCCCCCCCAAAAAAAAAAAAGAAATTGGCTGTCAATTAACATTAGGCCTAGGTTCCAGACAGCAGTCGTGCAGCCCACATTGTGTCCAAAGTCGAACCGTACAACTGGGACATGGTAGTTTTCAGCCAAGACCCCTCCCAAAAATTACGCAGCAATTGTGTTTTGGGTCAAATATAGGTGGTATCAGTGGCCTCTGGTACCCTGGCCTGGCGGTGGGAGCTGCACAGGCAGCAGGAGCATGACAATGCAGCAGCAGCAGGTGTAATGTGTGCCAGGAGCATGCGGGACGTGGCACTTGGCAAGTGTCACATGGCACTTGCCACGTGTCACTTGCCATGTGTCACATGGCACTTGCCATGTGTCACTTACCACGTGGAAAGTGACACGTGCCAAGTAACAGTCAGACAGCAGAGGAGAAGACACTAGTGCACACTAACTGTCACACTGGCACTGCTCACAGCACAGCAGTTCTGTAGAAAGCTAACACAGTAGTACTACTACTCTAACAACTACTAGCACACTGACTGCAGTACTAACTACACAATAAAACAGTAATCCTATCCCCTAATCCCTAACCTAACCTATACCTAAGGCTAATAGCTGGCCAGCAGACAGCAGCTGGCCTGGTCTGTGCATAGCACACACACAGACACATAGCAGCTGCCTGCTATCAGAGTCAGAGTGACTGACACACAAATGACATCAAGCTAATTAATGATTTAACAATAGTGGTGATAGTGAAGGGGTTAATCACTGAACAGCTTTCGGTTTATCACTGCTAGGCCAGCAGCACTGGAGCACACACTCTGTCATACAATGACATCAATCAAGCTAATTAACTATTTAACAATAGTGTAGTGATAGTAGTGAAGGGGGTTAATCACTGAACAGCTTATCACTGTGTACAGCCCTTGGCCCAGCAGCACTGGAGCACACACTGACTGTCACACTATGACATCAATCAAGCTAATTAACGATTTAACAATAGTGTAGCGATAGTAGTGAAGGGATTAATCACTGAACAGCTTTATGTTTATAACTGTGTACAGCACTTGGTATGCCACCAGCACTAGAGCATGTCTCTCAGTGACCATTCAGCAAGCTAAGACTATATGTCTCATTATGGCAGCCCTCTTTATTATACAGGGGGGCTGGCCAGTGTTCCTTTCTGTGATTGGGTGCCAGGGTTTAGGCTGGGAGCCCTCTGATTGGCTCAATGAGGTCAGGTAGGGCTGGCCAGGGTTCCCCTCTGTGATTGGTTGCTAGGACTTCTGCTGGGAGCCCTCTGATTGGCTCCAGGACATCATCTCCTTAGTTACAGTATTTCGGATCTGGATATCCGCGGATATCCGGGTTATGTGGCCAAATATCTGCAGATAGTTAGCCGGATCTCTAGAGAAATCCGTAATCCAATCCGGATAGCGTAAAAAAGTTCGGATATCCGGGTTACTGGGATATCCGGAACCACGATGAGCAGCACTGTACGTAAATACTAATTTACTTGGTCATCAGGGGCGTAGGGCCTGTGGTCGCAACGGTCGCCACGGCGACCGGGCCCGGCTCCTGAAGAGGCGGAGGAGGGGCCCGGGGGGGCCCATGTCTTTTTGTAGTGCCGACCGTGCGGCCCGTGCGCGCTATTGGGAGGGGGCAGCCGCGGGGAGGGCAGCCCGACTCCTCCCTCCCTACCTCTCCCCGGCCCCCCCCTTTCAGATGCAGAGTGAGCGGCGCACGGAAGCGCTGTAGGCTGAACTCACCTCCGTCCCTGTGTTCCAAGCGCCGCTGATCTCCTCCCGCTGTATAGATGCTGATACACACTGCTTCCGGCTAAACAGGAAGCAGTGTGTAACAACATCTATACAGCCGGAGGAGATCAGCGGGGCAGGGACGGAGGTGAGTTCTGCCTACAGCGCTTCCGTGCGCCGCGCACTCTGCATTTGAAGGGGGGGTGGGGCCCGGGAGAGAGAGGTCGGGCTGCCCTCCCCGCAGCTGCGGCTCCCCCCTTCATTATGGGGGGAGGGGGCACCTACCTACCCTATCCTGGGGGGCAGCTACCCACCTAACCTATCCTGGGGCGGCAGCTACCTAATCTAACCTATCCTGGGGGGCAGCTACCTAATCTAACCTATCCTGGGGGGACAGCTACCTAATCTAACCTGGGGGGCAGCTACCTACCTAACCTATCCTGGGGGGGCAGCTACCTACCTAACCTATCCTGGGGGGCAGCTACCTACCTAACCTATCCTGGGGGGGCAGCTACCTACCTAACCTATCCTGGGGGGCAGCTACCTACCTAATCTATCCTGGGGGGGGGCAGCTACCTACCTAACCTATCCTGGGGGGCAGCTACCCACCTAACCTATCCTGGGGGGGCAGCTACCTAACCTATCCTGGGGAGCAGCTACCTACCTAACCTACCCTGGGGGGGGGGGGGCAGCTACCCACCTAACCTATCCTGGGGGGGCAGCTACCTACCTAACCTATCCTGAGGGGGCAGCTACCTAACCTATCCTGGGGGGCAGCTACCTACCTAACCTATCCTGGGGGGGCAGCTACCTACCTAACCTATCCTGGGGGGGGCAGCTACCTACCTAACCTATCCTGGGGGGGGGGGGAGCTACCTACCTAACCTATCCAGGGGGGGGGCAGCTACCTAATCTAACCTATCCTGGGGGGCAGCTACCTAATCTAACCTATCCTGGGGGGCAGCTACCTAATCTATCCTGGGGGGCAGCTACCTAATCTATCCTGAGGGGCAGCTACCTACTCTAACCTATCCTGGCGGGCAGCTACCTACTCTAACCTATCCTGGGGGGCAGCTACCTACTCTAACCTATCCTGGGGGGCAGCTACCTACTCTAACCTATCCTGGGGGCAGCTACCTAATCTAACCTATCCTGGGGGAAAGCTACCTAATCTATCCTGGGGGGCAGCTATCTAACCTATACTGGGGGGCAGCTACCTAATCTAACCTATACTGGGGGGCACCTACCTATCTAACCTGGGGGCACTTACTTGTCTAACCTGTATTCGGGGCACCTAGCTAGCCTATACAGGTGGCAACTATACTGGCTACCTATATTGGAGGCACCTACCTAACTAACCTATACTGGGGGCACCTACCTATCTAACCTATGCTGGGGGCAACTATTCTGGCTACCTATATTAGAGGCACCCACCTAGCTAACCTGTACTGGGGGCACCTATCTAACTTATACCGGCGGCGCCTGCCTATCTAACCTATACTGGGGGCAACTATACTGGCTACCTATGCTGGAGGCACCTACCTGGCTAACCTATACCGGGGGCAACTATACTGGCTTACCTATGCCTGGCTACCTATACTGGGGGGACCTATAGCTGGCTATAGGGATTCGGATATGTGTGTGCGTCGGGTGTTGCCGGGGGAGGCGGGCTGTTGTTGCCGTGGGGGGGGCACATCCAGATTCCACATCGGGGCCCAGAGGTTTGTAGCTACGCCACTGTTGGTCATAAAGCCACCCTCCACATTCCAGCATTGACCATCAGCTTACAGGTCACATCAATATGGGGGGGAGGATCTTACATAAACAGGAATCACCATTGAGCTTGAATGGTCTGTTAAAATGATACAATTACCAAACTGCATTCAGAGACCTGAACAGATCTGCCAGTGGAAACATTTTATTTTGCCCAATTTCACACACACGAAACACTCCGCGAATATATACTATTTTCCTCTGCTAATTGCCTAATGATGTTTCCTTCCAGCCGCGGAGAAGGAGGTGTCAGGAAGGCCCAGCCCTCTACACTGGCCTGCGCGACTAGTACGGCGTCTTGTGATAGTGTCGCTTGCCTGTCCCTGCACGACCGAGAGCAACCCGAGCACAGCCATGTTGCCCCGGTTTTTGCGACCTGCCCGCGGCCTCCCCGGAGTGTTGCTCGGTCTGGGCCTGGCAGTGGCAGCGGCCAAAGTTTCGGAGAGCCCAGAGGAGGAGGACGGAAAGAAAAGGAAAAATCGTTCCGCCTACAACGAGGCCATAGCAAGGAGTCGCGAGTTACTAAAGAGGGTGAAGGTAACTGAGGAACGTTACTCCCCATTGTGACGGCTGGCCTGCTGCAGCTTTCCAAACGAACGTGCCTGACTACAACTCCCAGCATGCTTTGTTGTGTGGCTGAGTCGCAGGAGACTTGCGCAAGCTGGAACAACTCTGTGTAACACAGCCGCGCTGCCACTTCAGTTCACACACAGTTCACATGAAATGACCCAGGCTGCTTAGATCTTTAACAGTATGTTTATCTTATGTATGGAAATAAAAACCCATTAATTCCCCAGAATAGAGGTTTGTACATACTCTGCTAGCATTAGCAGCCAGTATGGCTCTGAAATCTTCAGATTGTCATTCTACTAATGACTAATCAGAAATGTTCCTTTGCCTTAAAGCGGAACTGTACATAGGATTAAAACACACTGTTTCACTTACCTGGGGCTTCTGCAAGCCCCCAGCAGCCGTCCTGTCCAGCGCCGGTCCTCCACGAGCCTCCGTTCTCCTGCCGCCGCTTTGTTCTGATCCGCGACTTGTAAGTTGAGGCCAGCGCAGCCCTGCCAAGCGTATCCTTTCTATGCATTCCCGTCTGCAATTGCGCTATTGCGGACTGGAGCGCAAAGAAAGGATACGCGTGGCGGCCGTGGCCAGAGCTGCGCAGGCGCAGTGGCCCGGCGGCGAAACTGAAAGCAGTTGGCGGTGGGAAAACGGAGGCTCGTGGAGGACTGGCGCTGCACAGGACGGCTGCTAGGGGCTTGCAGAAGCCCCAGGTAAGTGAAACAGCTTGTTTTAATAGGAAGCCTTTGTACATGAATGCTTCCTTACTGGCATGCTCATTTCCGCTAATTCCTATGCACTGGGCAGGCATGGTTTGCAAATTTGCCCCATGTGCTCTTTCATGGTGGCCAGCGCTTCCAGTCGACTGAATGTCAGAAGATTAAAGCGGATCCGAGATGAAAAACTAACTATAACAAGTAACTTGTCTATATATCTTATCTAAAGTTTAGATAGTTTACACAGCATATCTAGCTGCAAACAGCTTCAAAAGTTTATGATTATTTATTCTTGTGATACAATGAGGGCAGCCATGTTCTGTTTGTCACAGGCTGAGGGCTGGAGATGCTATCAGCTTGCCTGTGTGTAAATTCACTCCCCTCCTCCTCATCCCTCTGCCTCCAAAATCAATGGCTAGTAACATCCTCCTGCCCAGACTGAGCTCCCATAAGCTCTTGCTACAGTGCCAAGGCACTGTGAAAAGCTGTGGGCGAGGCTTGTTTAGTTTATAGGGAATTAGAGTATTAAAACAAATCAAAAGTATTTGGCTTGAGGAATGCCCTATAAACTATATGAAAGGAACACAATTATGCAATGAGTAAAAGTTTATCTCGGATCCACTTTAAAGTCTGCTGGAATAAGGGACCTTGGAGACCATGGACACCTCTGGCTAAATGTTTTAGGCAGGGTTCGCACGAAGATCACACAGATTTAATGTGAATTTGCATGCCAGGAAATACAGCACATGTTAATCATTGGATTCGTTCACGTTTATGACATTTCACCGGTGAGATAACACAGGAGAAAAGTATCAGAGTCTCACAAATTTGATGTTATAAATAGCTGTACTACTTTAGTAGGGCCTTGTGACCTTCCTGCAGGGGTCCTTGTTGTTCAGTTAGAAACAACTAACTACCAAGTTAGAATACAGGCCAGTGAAGACAGGCATGAGGGCTGTGTTAATGCCACTGCAATCTACCTTGTCTGTGACTATAGATGGTTAGATTTCCCTGAAAACAACTGGTCAACAACACCATCTAATCCCTACCATAATCATATGTCTAATGCTGGGTACACACTATGAGATTTTTCTGGCCGATTTACTGTCAGATCAATTATTTCCAACATGTCTGATTTGCTTCCCAATCGATTTCCGCTCACTTTAATAGGAAGTCGATCAGAAAATGCTCGGAAATTGATCTGAAAGCAAATCGAACATGTTGAAAATAACCGATCTGACAGTAAATCGGCCAGAAAATCACATAGTGTGTACCCAGCATAAGTATGTATCGTGTAGTGTATGTATAAGTCTAAGGCCAATTTTTAGGGGAAAGTATTTAAAGTGGTTTAAAACCCAGTATTTCTTCTTTGTTTTAAAAGATTATTTACAGTATATAATACGTAACCACCTTTTTTTTTAGCAGAACAGCACTTAAACCGTTGAACACAGGACTTACTTTTTCAATAGAAAGTACCTGCAGTGAGATCCAAATCCGAAGAGGTGATAACATTATCTTGTTTACTTAATTTTATCAATAAAGTGTGGAAACTCATTCTAATGTGTATAGATCATACACAGCTCAGAAAAATTCACTAGATACATTACAATCTATAAATACTGTAGCTATCAATAAAATGCAATGGCAGCTTTCAGAGTAAATAAACTACTTTGGGATACTTGTCATTTCTAAATGAATAATACTACTTGTGCACAAAAGCAAATATGATACCTGTGTGGGTTATAAAAAGTAGGAAAACACAGCTTCATTGAATATTATGTCAGAGTTTAATTCTGCTTTAACTTAACTGTATGTTTTTGGGACTTGGAAGGAAACCCACTCAGACACGGGGAGAACATGCAAACTCCTTGCAGATGTTGACCTGGCTGAGATTCACACCAGGGACTCAGCACTGCAAGGCAAAAGCGCTAACCACTAAGCCACCATGTTGCCCACTGTATACAACAGAACATACAAATAATGTACAGTGCCCCTTTCTCGTTGCCTTGCATTACGGGGAATGCCCACTGTGAACCTAGCCAAAGAGTCCTGTCAAATATGCTTGCTGTCAGTCCATGAGAGCCTTCTCTTATTTTTGTGACCTTTCACACTACTCCCATTGCAGTGCAACAGACAATGTAATCACATTGCAGCATGATGCAACTATATTCCAATGTCTGTGGACTTTATGCTCCACTGTACAGTGCAACTGGTAAGTATTTACAGCGCCTCATTTTTTCCACATTTTATGTTACAGCCGTATTCCAAAATTGATTTATCGGTAATCCATTTTCCCTCAGATTTCTGTATACAGCACCCCATAATGACAATGTGGAAAAAGTTTACTTGAGGTTTTGGCAAATTTAGTTAAAAAACAACAGATATCGCATGTACATACTGTAAGTATTCACAGCCTTTGCTCAGTACTTTGTTGATGTACCTTTGGCAGCAATTACAGCCTCACGTTTTTTGTTTTGTTTTTTTAATATGCTTGCCACACCTATCCTGGAGCAGTTTCAACCATTCCTCTTTGCAGCACCTCTCAAGCTCCATCTGGTTGGATGGGGAGCGTTGGTGCACAGCCATTGTGCATGTGCTTTCTCATTTTTTTATTTTTATATTCTGTGTAAAAACTGAATTTAATCAATTTTATAATAAGGCTGTAGCATAATAAAATGTGGAAAAAGGGATGTGTTGTGAATACTTTCTGGATGCGCTTTGTGTTGCATCGCACTAGTAGTCGCCTGTATTCTAACTTGGTAGTTGGTTCATTCTAACTGAATAACATGGACACCTGCAGGAAGGTCACGAGTTCCTACTGAAGAGATACAGCTATTTATAACCTTAAATTTGGGAGACATGGACCCTGATTCTGATTCTGGCTGCTCTTCTTACCTCCCTTTGCAGATTATGTAGGAACACAACATCCATGATCAGGATATCAGCAGATCAACCTGTTTGTAAACAGGAAAAACTGAAAATGCGGGTAAAACTCTAGGTTCTCAACATATGGTACCTGTACCCCTGGGGGTACTTTAGTTAGGCTTGGGGGTACTTGAACTGGTCATAGTTAATCCATTGAAGTAAGTTTTGAGACTTAAAAATGATAAATCATATAGAAACAAACCTATATTAATAGTTAACTACTTAAAGGGATACTTAAGTCAAGGGGAAAAAATGAGTTTAACTCACCTGGGGCTTCCCTCAGCCCCCTGCAGCTAATCGGTGCCCTCGCAGCCCTGCTCCGACGCTTCTGGACCCGCCGGCGGCGACTTCCGGTTTCGCCGTAACCGGCCGACAGGCTACGGAACGCGAGTGATTCTTCACGTTCCCAGCCACAATAACACTCCCTATGCTGCTATTGCAGCAAGAAGGCCGCAATAGCAGCATAGGGGGTGCTAATGTGGCTGGGACTGCGAAGAATCACTCGCGTTCCCATGCCTGTTGGAAACCGGCAGTCGCCGCCGGCGGGTCCAGGAGCATCGGAGCGAGCTGCGAGGGCACCGAGCAGCTGCAGCGGGCTGAGGGAAGCCCCAGGTGAGTTAAACTCATTTTTTCCCCTTGACCTAAGGTTCACTTTAAGGACTGAGGTGATTGAAATCTACGCCCTGTTTTGGTGGGCTCCTGGCTGGCAGGGCATCCGCCGTTTTCGTCGCACCCCGCCAATCTCGCCACTGAATCCCCGCCGTAGTTCACTGTCTCTATGACGGCAGAGCCCTGTGAGCCGGTCATTTCATTGGCTTCTGGCCGTGACTATCAATGTAAGCAACTCCCATAGGGCCAATGAAAGCAGCTCCTGACTGGCTCACGTGACTCTGCCGTCATGTAGACGGCAGAGTGGATGTCAGGAGGATCCCAGTGACGGCGGTTGCGGCAGGTATATGTGGCAATTCGTCGAGATTCTGTGGGTATTGTTCGAGCAGTCTCAGGTCCTTAAGGGGGAAGAGACCGATGGTACTTAAGTGGTTAAGTAAAAGTATCAAGCCGTGTACACAGTTATGTAGTATACCTAACAAATTTGTCAGGGGCATCCTGTGATGATGCTACCCATGAATTTGGGTACTTGGCTAGTACACTCATTATTAAAGAGGTACATGCTATAACACTGTTGAGAAATACTCCTCTAAACCATCGAGACAAACCGCACAAGATTGGTGCCCTAGTATAGAAGTGGCATTACAAGAAGGCCTACACTTTCCCTCCAATATATCTTGTATTGCAGAAATTGAGGGGCACAGATATGACTCTGATCTTGGTTGCTCCTGTATTGGCCACTAAGATTATGGTACCCTCTGTTGCTATCAGTGTTGATATCAGATGTATTAATACATTTGCAGATGAGCAGACAGACAAAAAAAATCACAGACCCAAAGTTTCTTGAAGTGAGTGATTCCTACTATCCTGGATAACACAAGTTCAGTCACTAGACGGATCAATCTGAAATACTTGACAAAATATTGCCAGCATAGGATCCTAGCCTTCTTCTTTTTTTTTTTTTAAGAGACAACGAATAAATCAAACAGCAATTAACACCAGTACAGCCGGCTACTTAAAGTGGACACAAATTAAAAATACAAGATTTCAGAAATAAAATCTATTTTCTAAATTATAATAATAAATAGCAGACTTTTTTCAGCTGCATGATGACAAATATAAAATATTTTACATTTATTGGAGGAACCCCTCGCCTTCCTTTCAAATTGCCGTGATTTTTCCGGCAAACTGGTGGAGTAGATGTTGTCCGGCAATGGAGAAATTGCTAATGGCTGCCCCCAGTATAACCCTAGCTATGAAAAGAGAAGGGTTAAAAGCATGCACTGAAATGCTCATAGGTTTGAATGAGTGTTTAATTATCTTTGTATGTGTCAGAGAGTGGTGCAACTAGATCTTTTTAATTTAAAAAAAAGTTTGGTTTGGGTCCGCTTTAAACATCAGTAGCATGGTGAAAAAACATTCTTACATATGTTAGTAGAGGATATAGAGCGTCTTATCCTTGACAACTATTTTTTTTGAATGTTAACGTTAACATTCATTTTGGTAACCCTCCAGGATGGGTTGAATTCCCAGTCCTATAAATAAATAAATCTAAATATTAAGAAAGGTGTGTGCGTATACACACAACGCACTTGTACACATAGATGAAAATGTAAAGACACTTCAAAAATTGTTAATATATGCCATTTTTGTTTATTAAACATTAACTGAATTATGGCAGTAATGAGTAGTATTGTTTTCCCCCTAAAGATGTTAGTGGTCACACCATTACAGATAGCATCATGTGGCTGTCAGGAGAGGGTCAAAGAAAATGGCAGAGGCACCTTTGAGCAATCCCTATGGGAATTTCCGGTTCCTGGATGCAGCCATGCCCTTTCATTGTGAACCTGTCTTGGAGAGTTACCAAAAATAATACCAGGTAAGAACTCCTGGTTCTACAAAATGTTAAGGTCTCCTCTGTAGATCATATAAGAAAACTCAGAAGAAAGGTTGATTGAATCAGGGCCGTGGTGTCTCAAATGGTGCGCTGTAGTTTGCATCTGGGTGTCAGTAGGAAGGGTGTAGCTAGAAATCTCTATGCACTGCACAGTGTATGTGATTGTTATTTGTCATTGCCATGGGGATAGTGATACTGGACAGCGGTGCTTAGGGCTAAGGTCGCCACATGGATTTTGCATTTAAGAGCACGGTTTGTGATTACCCCTTTTTAGTTGAAGTTAGTTTTGTGTGTAGCATGTCTGTTGTTTTTAACGCAAACCTGAGTGCCATTCTTAGATTTATATTTTAAAGATACATCAATTCATAGGAAGGAAGACATACATAAGGAACACTGTTACATTACCACACGTCCCCAAGGTATTATGACATACTCTTATGATCACACTTTTCACCTGTGAAGCCCCTTAGTGTTAAAAAAAATAATAATCTGTGACCATTATTTGGTCACGATTTAAGTGCCCACATAGCAATGATAGGTTATTTTTTTGGGTCATG
Organism: Hyperolius riggenbachi; assembly: GCF_040937935.1. Classification (NCBI taxonomy): domain Eukaryota; kingdom Metazoa; phylum Chordata; class Amphibia; order Anura; family Hyperoliidae; genus Hyperolius; species Hyperolius riggenbachi. The sequence goes on from NC_090648.1 coordinate 220,896,614, forward strand.
TTGTTGTGTGCTATGAGGGCAGCAGGTGTGTAAACATCAAATCTGTAAAAACTTAGGTCAAGTTCACCAATATGGTTGACCGTTTTGGTTTCAGGATTTTTTCAGGATTTGTAAATGGCCTTAATGAACTTAGATGGCTTCGTATCCAGATCAGCAACATCAAGGCGAGTGATAGTCACAAGCCTTTATATGTGGCCGTTTTAAAATGCTGTGTACTAAGTTCATGGCTGATCATGCACTACAATTGCCGAACTAATCTGTCATTCTCCTGGTTGCATGTACAGTCCTACATTTAATATTTTGTCCCTCCCTGCCCTCTTAATAGTGAACTTACATTAGTACCAATAGAGACTCTCCCCCTCCTTCCAAAAAGTATTTGTACATTCTCCACAATAACAAAATACAGTACATTGTTTTTTTTGTTTTTGTTTTTTTTTTCTGCTCAAAAGACTGCCATTGAGCAGTAGAAAGCTTAAGGTGGCCACACACAATACAATAAAATGATCCGATTTTACGTTAATTCGATAAAAACGATCGGATCTCCCAAAAAAATCGAAAGCTTTTTTTTCATTCGACTGAAAAATCGAATCGGATTTCCTGTTTTCTTCGATTTTAATCGATCCGGAATGCCAGATATTTTTCTTCAATCTTTCTAAATATTGTATGGTGTGTGTTGGATTGCCAATTTATTAATATACATACCCTAGAAATTTTGTCAGTTTCCAATCATTTTTATCATAATTGGGGGGAAAATTTAACATGTGTGTGGTACATTGGTCATATTTTTGAAATGTTACAATCAGTCAGAAAAATGTATTGCAATTCTTAAATTGAACAGATATTTAAAAAATTGTATGGTGTGTGTGGCCACCTTTAGAGTGGTGTCATTGATTTTGGACCAGATCTTTGCTAAGACCTTGTCTAATAGAGTAGTGCAAAGTGGTAAACTATTGATGGCATCACATGCTGTTCATTTACTACATCTTTCAGCCATCATTTATTGTATCAGTTATGTCTTCTCTTCACAGTCTAACAATGATGGGGCTCACAGTGCAATGGACAAAGCAGGAGCAGTACCTTATCTGTATTGTACAGATGTGCTGTACTGTGACTCAAAGCAGGAGGAATAGCCATACTATGCCATACTAAGCCAGGGAAAAAACACACATATATAGTTACCTAGTTATTTGGGTTGAAAAAAGACATACGTCCATCGAGGGCAAAAAAAACCTTACAAACCTTTATAAGTAGATAAATACTTGATCTACTTACATAACACATGTATTGTACTGTCCTCGTTTTGATTTCAGTGAATTTTATATAGTAAATGAAGAGAATTCTGTTCCTGGTGGGAACCATGTCTTCTGCCCACAGTTTGAGGCTAAATACTGATGTCATATCTTCCCTTAACTTTTTTTTTTCTCCTCCAATCGTTGTCACCTCCGCCTTGCTTGTAAACACAAGTGAGCAGAGGATCATGTTTCAGCTAGGCAGGGAAATAAAGGGAAGAGGAGGAATATATTATAGATAAAAAGAACCCCCAGCATGCAACTGAATGGCAATGGCTATTAAAGGGCCAGTGCTCCTAAGGTATGTGATAACTTCAAACCATAACAGCAGAAAAAGTTTTGAAAGTTTTGAATGCATGATTAGCATTTTTACCACTTAATACACTCTGACCAGTTGCTGTTGAAATTTGATTTCTATGGTGACAATCCTGCTTTAAGAGTAAAAGTATGCCATTCATTGGATTAAAGAGGAACTGTAGCGAAATAACATTATGAATAAAATTGCTTATATTTTTTGAGAATATTAATTTGTATATTATTTAGTCAGTGCTTACCCATTGAAAAATATTTCCTCCACTCGATTTACAATATGAAATTATCACAGGTGGCGAAATCTTTAGACCTGTCAAGTGCGGCTCGGTGGAATGTTTGTTTCTGAGAATACTGAATCCAGTAAAAATAATGTCTGGTCTCCCAGAATGCTCTGCGGGAGAATTCTGTTTAGCTAGCAGCATAGGCTGAGCATCACTGGCAGGGATTTCTCTTATTATGAAATGTATATCGCAACACATAATTGCAGTATCATTAGTTGAAGCATATTTCATTAAACTAAAGGAAAGTTCAATGTATCTAAGTAAAGACAGATAATGAGAAGATGAAAGAACAGGATGGCTGTTCTGACCGCTGTTATTTTTACACATGAGGGCCTTCGCTTACAGGAAGACAAAGCTTTTATTATTGCCATCAAATAGCAACACACAAAATTACTGTGCACAAATGGCCTGAATACCTTGTTGATGATCAGTGAATAAACATAAGATTAATCCCCATCGGCCCTCTGTGGATGCCTGTACTGCCATGCTGGGGCAGCTCACTGTATCAGGTTATGATAGTGTGCTTGATTATTTGTAGGCTGTGTTCGCCTAGATCTGTGACTAAATTGTTCCAAGTGTGTGACTCTTAACTACTGAAGCCTGACATATTGGTAGTTTTTGTGTTCTCCCTTTAGTATTGTAAAACAGGAAAAACTGAAAGACCTCAAACAAAAAGAACAAGAGGAGCCATTGATGATGTAATACCGAAGGTATAAGAGAGGAAAGAATGTGTTGTATGCAAACTTTGTAGGTTACTACAGAGTAACCAGCACTGTAGCATTTAGGAACTATTTGAGACCTGTCTCAACCCAGGCTCCATTGAAAAGGTAAAAAAAAGGATCAGTAAAACTTGATACTGTAGAAGGCAGACAAAAAGCTAAAAAGAAATTACAGTAAATTTTGAGAGTAGTATGTGTAAATTAAAACCTGCTATGAGGGGAAAAAAAGATAATAAAAAAGGAGCATTTATTAGCATCAGAGCAATGTATTTAGAGGGACACAGTCAGGGGCGTAACTACAGAGGAGCAGCCACTGCAACCACGGGGGGGGGGGGGGGGGGGGTAGTTAGGGGTGCGCAGAGCTGTAACAGAGCAGAGTGATTTCAGCACTATGCACAGAACAGCGATAATGCACAGCATTTTCAGCCTGAAATGGTATGCGTCATCAAATCATGTCAGCAAAAACAGTTAAAGTGGATCCGAGATAAACTTTTACTCATTGCATAATTGTGTTCCTTTAATATAGTTTATAGGGCATTGCTCAAGCCAAATACTTTTTTGTTTTTTGTTTTAATACTCTTAATTCCCTATAAACTAAACAAGCCTCGCCCACAGCTTCTCCAGTGAGCCTTAGTAGCAAGGGCTTATGGGAGCTCAGTCTTGGCAGGAGGAGGAGGAGGTTACTAGCCAGAGATTTCAGAGGGAGAGGGGAGTGGAGTTTTCTCAGGCTGAGGGCTGAAGATGCACAGCAGCTTGCCTGTGTGTAATGATCACAAGCAGAACATGGCTGCTCTCATTGTATCACATGAAGAAATAATCATATACTGTTGAAGCTGTTTGCAGCTAGATTTGCTGTGTAAACTATTTAAACTTAGACAAGTTACTAGTTCTAGTTAGTTTTATTATCTCAGATCCACTTTAAGTGCCACAGAATATCACTATATCTTAACATATATTTTTTTTAAATACAGGTTGGTGCAGAAAAAATTGTCCCTGTGCACCTCTTGCTCTGTCCTTGTTGTGTTTGTTCTCTTTCACTTTATTGAAGTCTGTGCCACCTGCATTGGCTGCCATATAAGAGCGTTTTACCCGAACGTCTGCTTGTATGCTCCTGGCAGGCAGTCAGGCCAGTCTTTCCTGCACCACCCTGTATGTTAGTAGTCTGAGATGGTTTATTTGCACTCACGTCAGGTACCTAAATATTGCTTCTGACTTCCCAGCCCTGCAGACTATCTTGCACCCCATAGACAGGATGACTGAATCATGATGATGCTTGGAATAGGAAGTGCTGGGTGATGGTTAACTATTTTCCCTCATACTGTAGCAGACCAATAACCACTATTAACTATCACCAGTTTGTAGTTTTTGAATTTGAATAAACATAAATGTATGCCTTTTTTGTGCAGGATGAAGTAGGATCCCCAGGTATTGTGGTGGGTGTGTCTGTGGATGGGAAGACAGTTTGGACAGAAGGTGAGTGTGTCCAGAATAATTCTCTGTATTCTGATCACAAAGCAGTATTATGTAAAGGGTGATAGGAGATGAAACTTTGCAGCCTATTTGTGTTCATAAAACACAGTTTCAATGCAGCATTCTGTTATGATAACTAGCTGCCTCCAAATACACCAAACAGAGCTTATTTGTCTTTATGATGATAGACTGGGGAATTCCACACAAAAAATAGTTGTTTGGAGATCTGTAAAACTAAGGTGCCTGTTTATAGAAATATGAATGCTGGATGTACAAGTTATTCAGCACAGACTCTCTACATTTATTGTCATAAACTCTTCCCAGTTTATAACGCTCATTTGCCATAATTGTTTCTTGACAAATGTACCCCTTTCAAAAGGAAGCTTCCATGTTAAAGAGGAACTCCAGTGAAAATAATGTAGTAAAAAAAGTTCTTCATTTTTTTACCATAATTATGTATAAATGATTTAGTCAGTGTTTGCTCATTGTAAATCTTTCCTCTCCCCGATTTACATTCTGACATTTATTACATGGTGACATTGTTACTGTGGGCAGGTTATGTAGCTGCTCCTAGCTGTTTTGGCTGTTAGAGACAGCTGTTAACAGCTAATTCCTGTCTGTGAACGTTGTTACATTGTGGCAGTTTGCCCAGAGTACCGCGGTACTCAGAGCTTATTGTGGGAGGGGTTTCAGCACAAAATCAGTCATACAGCGCCCCCTGATGGTCTGTTTGTGAAAAGAATTATTTTTCTCATGTAAAAGGGGGTATCAGCTACTGATTGGGATAAAGTTCAATTCTAGGTTGGAGTTTCTCTTTAAAGCACAGTTTAACCACTTCAGGACCACAGTCTTTTCGCCCCTTAAGGACCAGAGCCTTTTTCTCCATTCAGACCACTGCAGCTTTCACGGTTTATTGCTCGGTCATACAACCTACCACCTAAATGAATTTTACCTCCTTTTCTTGTCACTAATACAGCTTTCTTTTGCTGCTATTTGATTGCTGCTGCGAGTTTTAGTTTTTATTATATTCATCAAAAAAGACATGAATTTTGGCAAAAAAATGACTTTTTTAACTTGCTGTGCTGACATTTTTCAAATAAAGTAAAATTTCCTATACATTTGAGCGCAAAAGTTATTCTGCTACATGTCTTTGATTAAAAAAAAACCATTCAGTGTATATTTATTGGATTGGGTAAAAGTTATAGCGTTTACAAACTATGGTGCCAAAAGTGAATTTTCCCATTTTCAAGCATCTCTGACTTTTCTGCGCACCTGTCAGGTTTCATGAGGGGCTAAAATTCCAGGATAGTACAAATACCCCCCAAATGACCCCATTTTGGAAAGAAGACATCCCAAAGTATTCAGTGAGAGGCATGGTGAGTTCATAGAAGATTTTATTTTTTGTCACAAGTTAGCGGAAAATGACACTTTCTGACAAAAAAAAAGAAAAAAAAAAGTTTCCATTTCTTCTAACTTGCGACAAAAAAAAATGAAATCTGCCACGGACTCACTATGCTCCTCTCTGAATACCTTGAAGTGTCTACTTTCCAAAATGGGGTCATTTGTGGGGTGTGTTCACTGTCCTGGCATTTTGGAGGGTGCCTAATTGTAAGCACCCCTGTAAAGCCTAAAGATGCTCATTGGACTTTTGGCCCCTTAGCGCAGTTAGGCTGCAAAAAAGTGCCACACATGTGGTATTGCCGTACTCAGGAGAAGTAGTATAATGTGTTTTGGGGTGTATTTTTACACATACCCATGCTGGGTGGGAGAAATATCTCCGTAAATGACAATTGTTTTATTTTTTTTACACACAATTGTCTATTTATAGAGATATTTCTCCCACTCAGCATGGGTATGTGGAAAAATACACCCCAAAACACATTATACTACTTCTCCTGAGTACGGCGATACCACATGTGTGGCACTTTTTTGCACCCTAACTGCGCTAAGGGGCCCAAAGTTCAATGAGTACCTTTAGGATTTCACAGGTCATTTTGAGAAATTTCGTTTCAAGACTACTCCTCACGCTTTAGGGCCCCTAAAATGCCAGGACAGTATAGGAACCCCACAAATTACCCCATTTTAGAAAGAAGACACCCCAAGGTATTCCGTTAGGAGGATGGTGAGTTCATAGAAGATTTTTTTTTTTTTTGTCACAAGTTAGCGGAAATTGATTTTAATTGTTTTTTTTCACAAAGTGTCATTTTCCGCTAACTTGTGACAAAAAATAAAATCTTCTATGAACTCACCATACTCCTAACGGAATACCTTGGGGTGTCTTCTTTCTAAAATGGGGTCATTTGTGGGGTTCCTATACTGCCCTGGCATTTTAGGGGCCCTAAACCGTGAGGAGTAGTCTTGAAACCAAATGTCGCAAAATGACCTGTGAAATCCTAAAGGTACTCATTGGACTTTGGGCCTCTTAGCGCACTTAGGGTGCAAAAAAGTGCCACACATGTGGTACCGCCGTACTCAGGAGAAGTAGTATAATGTGTTTTGGGGTGTATTTTTACACATACCCATGCTGGGTGGGAGAAATATCTCTGTAAATGACAATTGTTTGATTTTTTTTACACACAATTGTCCTTTTACAGAGATATTTCTCCCACCCAGCATGGGTATGTGTAAAAATACACCCCAAAACACAATATACTACTTCTTCTGAGTACGGCGATACCACATGTGTGACACTTTTTTGCAACCTAGGTGCGCTAAGGGGCCTAACGTCCTATTCACAGGTCATTTTGAGGCATTTGGATTCTAGACTACTGCTCACGGTTTAGGGCCCCTAAAATGCCAGGGCAGTATAGGAACCCCACAAGTGACCCCATTTTAGAAAGAAGTCACCCCAAGGTATTCTGTTAGGAGTATGGTGAGTTCATAGAAGATTTTTTTTTTGTCACAAGTTAGCGGAAAATGACACTTTGTGAAAAAAAAAACAATACATATCAATTTCCGCTAACTTGTGACAAAAAATAAAATCTTCTATGAACTCATCATACACCTAACAGAATACCTTGGGGTGTCTTCTTTCTAAAATGGGGTCACTTGTGGAGTTCCTATACTGCCCTGGCATTTTAGGGGCCCTAAACCGTGAGGAGTAGTCTTGAACCCAAATGTCTCAAAATGACCTGTGAAATCCTAAAGGTACTGATTGGACTTTGGGCCCCTTAGCACAGTTAGGCTGCAAAAAAGTGTCACACATGTGGTATCGCCGTACTCAGAAGAAGTAGTATAATGTGTTTTGTGGTGTATTTTTACATATAACCATGCTGGGTGGGAGAAATATCTCTGTAAATGACACATTTTTGATTTTTTTTACACACAATTGTCCATTTACAGAGAGATTTCTCCCACCCAGCATGGGTATGTGTAAAAATACACCACAAAACACATTATACTACTTCTCCTGAGTATGGCGATACCACGTGTGTGACACTTTTTTGCAGCCTAGGTGCGCTAAGGGGCCCAACGTCCTATTCACAGGTCATTTTGAGGCATTTGTTTTCTAGACTACTCCTCACGGTTTAGGGCCCCTAAAATGCCAGGGCAGTATAGGAACCCCACAAGTGACCCCATTTTAGAAAGAAGACACCCCAAGGTATTCCGTTAGTGGTATGGTGAGTTCATAGAAGATTTTATTTTTTGTCACAAGTTAGTGAAAAATGACACTTTGTGAAAAAAACAATAAAAATCCAATTTCAACTAACTTTTGACAAAAAATAAAATCTTCTATGAACTCATCATACACCTAACAGAATACCTTGGGGTGTCTTCTTTCTAAAATGGGGTCACTTGTGGGGTTCCTATACTGCCCTGGCATTTTACGGGCCCAAAACTGTGAGTAGTCTGGAAACCAAATTTCTCAAAATGACTGATCAGGGGTATAAGCATCTGCAAATTTTGATGACAGGTGGTCTATGAGGGGGCAAATTTTGTGGAACCGGTCATAAGCAGGGTGGCCTCTTAGATGACAGGATGTTTTGGGCCTGATCTGATGGATAGGAGTGCTAGGGGGGTGACAGGAGGTGATTGATGGGTGTCTCAGGGGGCGGTTAGAGGGGAAAATAGATGCAATCAATGCACTGGGGAGGTGATCGGAAGGGGGTCTGAGGGGGATCTGAGGGTTTGGCCGAGTGATCAGGAGCCCACACGGGGCAAATTAGGGCCTGATCTGATGGGTAGGTGTGCTAGGGGGTGACAGGAGGTGATTGATGGGTGTCTCAAGGTGTGATTAGAGGGGGAAAATAAATGCAAGCAATGCACTAGCGAGGTGATCAGGGCTGGGGTCTGAGGACGTTCTGAGGTGTGGGCGGGTGATTGGGTGCCCGCAAGGGGCAGATTAGGGTCTAATCTGATGGGTAACCGTGACAGGTGGTGATAGGGGGTGATTGATGGGTAATTAGTGGGTGTTTAGAGGAGAGAATAGATGTAAACACTGCACTTGGGAGGTGATCTGATGTCGGATCTGCGGGCGATCTATTGGTGTGGGTGGGTGATCAGATTGCCCGCAAGGGGCAAGTTAGGGGCTGATTGATGGGTGGCAGTGACAGGGGGTGATTGATGGGTGACAGTGACAGGGGGTGATTGATAGGTGTTTGACAGATGATCAGTGGGTTATTACAGGGAATAACAGATGTAAATATTGCACTGGCGAATTGATAAGGGGGGGTCTGAGGGCAATCTGAGTGTGTGGGCGGGTGATTGGGTGCCCGCAAGAGCAGATTAGGGTCTAATCTGATGGATAACAGTGACAGGTGGTGATAGGGGGTGATTGATGGGTAATTAGTGGGTGTTTAGAGGAGAGAAGAGATGTAAACGATGGATTTGGGAGGTGATCTGATGTCGGATCTGCGGGCGATCTATTGGTGTGGGTGGGTGATCAGATTGCCCGCAAGGGGCAGGTTAGGGGCTGATTGATGGGTGGCAGTGACAGGGGGTGATTGATGGGTGGCAGTGACAGGGGGTGATTGATAGGTGATTGACAGGTGATCAGTGGGTTATTACAGGGAATAACAGATGTAAATATTGCACTGGCGAATTGATAAAGGGGGGTCTGAGGGCAATCTGAGCGTGTGGGCGGGTGATTGGGTGCCCGCAAGGGGTAGATTAGGGTCTAATCTGATGGGTAACAGTGACAGGTGGTGATAGGGGGTGATTGATGGGTAATTAGTGGGTGTTTAGAGGAGAGAAGAGATGTAAACACTGCACTTGGGAGGTGATCTGATGTCGGATCTGCGGGCGATCTATTGGTGTGGGTGGGTGATCAGATTGCCCGCAAGGGGCAGGTTAGGGGCTGATTGATGGGTAGCAGTGACAGGGGGTGATTGACGGGTGATTGACGGGTGATTGACTGGTGATTGACGGGTGATTGGCGGGTGATTGGCGGGTGATTGACAGGTGATTGACAGGTGATCAGGGGGGATAGATGCATACAGTACACGGGGAGGGGGGTCTGGGGGGGGGGTCTGGGGAGAATCTGAGGGGTGGGGGGTGATCAGGAGGGGGCAGTGGGCAGGGGGGGGGATAAAAAAAAAAATAGCGTTGACAGATAGTGACAGGGAGTGATTGATGGGTGATTAGGGGGGTGACTGGGTGCAAACAGTGGTCTGGGGGGTGGGCAGGGGGGGGGTCTGAGGGGTGCTGTGGGCGATCAGGGGGCAGGGGGGGGGAAATCAGTGTGCTTTGGTGCAGACTAGGGTGGCTGCAGCCTGCCCTGGTGGTCCCTCGGACACTGGGACCACCAGGGCAGGAGGCAGCCAGTATAATAGGCTTTGTATACATTACAAAGCCTATTATACTATGTACATGCGGCGATCCGGGTGCTAGTAACCCGCCGGCGCTTCCGAACGGCCGGCGGGTTACTACGAGCGGTGGGCGGAGCCAGTCCCCGGCGGCTGATCGCGTCACGAATGACGCGATCGCCGCATAACCACTCCCGCAGCCGCCCCCGCCGATGGGCGTATTGCGGTCGTTTGGGCCCAGTCTTTGCCGCCGCCCATCGGCTGGGGGCGGTCCTCAAGTGGTTAATAAAGCATTGTGTACAGTAAAACATCACTTGTAAAGGTGCAAGTGTCATATCTACTGAAAAATGTAGCTAGCTGCTGTGGAAAAAACGTGTGCAGAAAACTGAAAGACAATTGTGACCCCTGCCTTACAGGAACCAGTCATATTACTTGACAGTTGAAAATAAGAACAGATGTTTCAGGGGAATGAACAGTCATTCTTTCCTACAGTGACAAGTCAAATGAATGTAGACAAATTAGATATTAAAATCTACAGGCCACAAAAGACAAAGCAAACAGACAGTAGGAAAGTCCTTATTATCACTCATTGTATCAGAATTTGCATTTAGTTTGTTAATTGCATTTTAATATATGCTGTCAAGCAAACCTGGGATTTGAAAAAAAAAAGTTAATGTTAAATACTTAACTTCTTGAGCCCCACCGCTGGTCACCAGGATCTTCTTCTTCTCCGTGGCTGCGCTTCCCTCCATGAACAAGCGCAGGCGCACTGATGGCCTGTACCTGCACAGTATCACAGAGCCACTTGTGTACAGAGGAAAAAGCTGTGTACAAGCGGTTCCCTGCTACTGTGCAATCACTGGCCATCTTGCGCCTGCACAGTGCAGCAGCACTGATCCACGGATGGGGGTGCAGTCCCATAAACTTTTTCACCAATCCCTTGTCGAATAGGTTCAAGGGTCCCAGCGCTGGAACAAAAAGGTCAAGGGGCATGGAGGAAGCCCAGAACTTAAAGAGAGCTTTGCTTGAGAACTTTTTTGAGATCCAGAATGCATCCAGTTCCATTGAAATGAGCATGGCTCAATTACACCCCACCCCGGTTAAAACACACCTAAACTATGAAAAGACAAGATTTAACCATACCTGGGGCTTATTCCTGCCCCCCTAATCTATGTGATCCCTCAGATATTTTGGCCTCCCCTCCATCATGCTGCTGATACTCCTTTTTGAAAGCTCTACCCAGCTTTGTTGCAGCTTTAGAAAGCCCTACCCAGCTGTGTTGCAGCTATTTCAGAGAAAGAGTTGCAGGGTTTTGGACCAAAACATCCTCAAGGCAAAACATTCTCCTACAGTATGGAGAGTAAACGTATAACATGGTTTATTCACAAAACACACCAGGTATCCATTCCAGTCACCAACGACCGTTTTGGGGCAATGGCAGGTCCTCTTTGTCAAGGCATATAACAGAATGATAACTAATGTGTTGCAGCTATGGCGCATGCTCTGTCCGGCCAACACATCGCTTTGATCGTGCTCATGAGCGGCTGTGCACGGCAACCGTGGCAGGGAGCATTCTGCGCATGTGCAGTTCAGAAAGAATTGTGCTCCTGGCCACTGCAGCCATGCACAACCTATTGAGATCATGTTTGAGAAAGCACAAGGACAGGACAGAGCCTGGCCATAGCCTTGTATAGCATGGTACATATACACATGTATAATCACTTGCTATACATTCAAACATAGGTATACTCACATTTAAAAGTTCCATACATTGACGCTCTCCGTTGCCCATACTATAGTTGTACTCTGAGAAGTGGATGTAGTTGTAGGTCATTGATTCCTCTTGCAGGTATGTTAGAACTAGTATTAGTTATACAGGACTGAGCATTCATTAGTTCATGTTATGTTACGGAATTTACTTTTCTTTTGGACTACAAAAAATGCTAATGCTACTCACAGTTCTCTACTCACAGTTCACTACTCAGAGTTCTTTTAGCCAATGTCTACATGAGAATATAAAGGACTTGTCTTTCCTGTCATGAGCCTCAGTTATTTTCAGAATATAATTTATGCAACTCATAGCAAAGTTTCTACAGAGCCCAAAAGCAATCTGTTGCACAACTTGGATCTTACAAAGGTGGCTAAAGTGAATATGCTTTTAAATGGCTTGTAAAATCGATATAATTAGACCTTGTTCTCTATTCCCACAGGACTTGGGTTTGCTGATGTTGAGAATCGTATTCCATGTTCACCTGACAGTGTCATGCGTGTAGCCAGTATCAGCAAGTCTTTTACTATGACAGCACTGGCCAAGCTTTGGGAGGAGGGTCAGCTAGATCTAGACGCACCAGTGCAGAAGTATGTACCAGAGTTCCCAGAAAAGGAGTTTGAAGGTGAAAAGGTGTGGACAGGCACAAGGATGTCATCTTCACTATATGTTATAATGTAACTGGCTCATTTTGTTGGGTCAGTGCTGTTTTTTTTTTTTTTTTTTTAATGGGCAAAATATAATAGTTTATTTTCATGCTTATAGATTAATTTAAAATACCTCTCTAGATGTAATTTTTGTTATGAGAACAAAGGTAAATTGAGGGGTCTGAACTTTGTTTTGAATGCATTTTTGACACACAGAAGGGAGTGCGACAGACAGGTTGAGTGGTGGGTGCGCTCTACTGCCACTATTACCCTCAGGTCTCTCGGGGAGCACTATTCAGTCCCTTTCATTCTAGATCTTCCATCCGTGCTGATCGATAATTGTAATAGATTTCAGCCAGAAATCGATTGAAATGACAATTGGGTGGCCATGTTGGAACATTAAGGTGCCCATACATCAGACAAAGTATGGGCAGATCGACCAAGAGACTGATCTCTCTCTAATCAGAGAGAAATTGTTTCCTGCCCATACACCGCAGGCCGATTCCCAATCGATTTCAGCATGAAATCTGTTGAGAATCGGGCCTTGTGACGCTGCCTTGCCACCCCAGCACTGTCCCCTAATGTAGAATATGCCCCGTGCAGTGTACTTTACCTGTCATTGTCCACAGCTGGCTCCGCGCTCCGTCCTTTGTCCACATACACGCGTCCCATGTGGTTGTCGGCAAAACATGGGCAACCAAGTGTGCCATGTGTAAGCGGGTGAAGCGCGGAGCCAGTGGCGGACACCAACAGGTAAAGTATAGGGGCACATTTTACACTAGGGTGACAGCATCGGAGGTTTGTCGCTCTTCCCGATATCGCACGCCATTACCGCTGCGCACCTGGTAGAGCATGTTGAACCTACATCTTGCAGCATATCCGATTGGTACATGCAATCAATTTTGGCCTGGGAATTGGTTGCATCGTCGATCGGGCATGCTCTCTGTGGCACCGATTTTCATCTGATTATAATAATCGAATCAGGTGGTCAATCGGTCGCCAAGTCGCTTGATGTATAGCCTCCTATAATCATCGGCAAACTTTATCTGCAGGGGAAATTGATTAGTGTATGGTCACCTTTACACCAGCAGGTCAGGCTACCTAGGATGATCCTTCTTGGGAACAAGTGATCTGACCTAATAGATTCACCCAATTAGATTGCTTAAATGGAGTCATTTAAAGGGCACCCTATGCGAGAGGCATATGAAGGCTTTTAAACAGTCCTTTTAAACAATGGCAGTCCAGCTGATCTTTCATGCACCAGTAGTATTGGACTTGCCTGCCTGAAGCAAGCATGCAGCAAATCCTTTCAGACTTCATTCAGAAACATCTGACTTGCATGCTTGTGCAGCGGCTAAGGCAGGGAACACACCTATTTCATTTGCATGCATTATGCCGCAGAGCGGGAAACGCTTATAACGTAACTGTGGGCCGCATGAGAAATGCAATGATGTATGTTTTTCATTGCATTTTTAGATGTGAAAAAAAAAATGCTCAGGAAGTTAATTTTCCTGCATACGTTATGAGATTCAAGTGGTTCTCAAACAATGCTTCCCTATGAGAAATCAAAAATACATGCAATCCGCTTGCATTTTTAATGTGTGCTTTGTTGTTGTTTTTAAAAAAATATATTTTTTTTACTTAGCCAAAATGAATATTCATTAAAAATACCAGAATGGAAACACACACACACACACACACACACACACACACACACACACACACACACACACACACACACACACACACACACACACACACACACACACACACACACACACACACACACACACACACACACACACACACACACACACACACACACACTTGCTTTTTTTTTGCATAGGCCAGTGTGTTCCCTGCCTAAAAGTACAGTATATACCTTCTCTTTTAGTCCCATATACTTTCTCTAGTGGTTCTGGGTCACCATGGGCTGCTTGGATATTCTTTTGCCTAAAAGTAACAAAGGCAGAGCAAGCAATTTCTATTGTTTAACCACTTCCCTACCTTAGGGTTTTCCCCCTAAAAATCCTGAGCAGTTTTCTATATTTCACACTCTTCCCATTCATAAGCCAATAACTTTATCAATACTTATCACACATAAATGATCTATACCTTGTTTTTTTGGCCACCAACTAGGCTTTCTTAGGGTGGTACTTTTTGCTAAGAATTATTTTATTTTGTATGCATTGTAAAGGGAATAATGAGAAAAAAAATTAAAAAAGTCGTTATTTTTCAGTTTTCAACCCTTACAGTTTCAAAATAAAAAGTGCTACTGTAGATCAAACCCACACATTGTATTTGCCCATGTGTCCTGTTTCTTTCAACATTTAAATTATGTTCCTAGTACAATGTATGGCAACAATATATTATTTGTAAATAAAGGTGTATTTTTTCCATTTTTTCGCATTGTACTTTATCAGTAATTACAAGCCGTATTTGACAAAGTAACAGTAATTCACCCTCATGGCATACATGTTTAAAAAGCTAAACCCATTTATTAGCTCCCACCCCGTAGTTAACCAGATGTGCCCCTTTATTCCCCTCTGTCCTCCCCTGCACTCCATAGATGGCTAGGTGTGCTACTTTATTCCCCCCAACCCCCACAGACAGCCAGATGTGCCCCTTATTAGCCCCTCCACATATAAAAAGCCCAGATGTGACCCTTTATTAGCCAGACTCGCCCCTTTGTCCCCCCCACCCCCATTGATAGCCAGGTGTGCCCCTTTGTTCTCCCCCTCCAACAGATAGCCAGATGTACCCCTATATTCCCCTCACCTCTCCATGGATAGCCAGGTGTGCCCTTTTTTGCCCCCAGTATAGCCAGATGTGGCCCTTATTAGCTCCTCCCCCAGTTACAACAGCTAGATGTGCCCTTTTGACCCTGACATAGACAGCCTGGTGTGCAGATTTATTTCCCCCCCTCCACATAGATAGCCAGGAGTTCCCCTTTGCTCCCCCCCCCCATAGTTCCTTTGCCCCTATAGATAGCCAGGTATGCCTCTATGTCGCCCCCCCAATAGGTGGTAGGTGTGCCCTTTAAATCCCCCCCTCCAGATAGCCATATGCGCCTGAATGATTACATCCCCCCCATGCTGCGATCGGGCAGCAGGGAGGATTAGCAGCATGTAAACAACGTGCCTCACCTCGTTCCAGCGCGATCAGGCTCCTCTCCGTGCATTACCGCTGGCTGTGTCACTATGCTGAACGGATCGGGCCCCCGGCTTGATGACGTCATCAAGCTGGGACCCGATCCGTTCAGCATAGTGACACAGCCAGCGGTAATGCACGGAGGGGAGGCTGATCACGCTGGAACAAGGTGAGGTATGTTTACATGCTGCTAATCCTCCCTGCTGCCCGATCGCAGCATGTGGGAAGAAGGGGGGCAGGTGGCTCAGTACAGGGGATCGGGCGGAGGGTGGAAGGATCATACACCAAAAAGGGGATCCTTAATTGGTCTAGATGGATGATGGAGGTTAATGAGCCCAGGCGCGTGCTAGCACGCGTGCTGTGCTCATTAAAGTGCAGAAACTTATATTCACGTCGGGTGGCTTTCAGGAGCCACTTACAACGACGTAAATATACTGTATGCAGGATGGGAAGTGGACGTCCGAGGTGAAAATAAACTGATGAGAAAAACAATTGTATCTATCCTCCTTCTCCTAAAATGACTTTTTTAGATGTCCCACAGTTTTATATTTAAATCTAGTTTTTAGGCTTTTACTGTTTCATTGTCTCTGCCCAATAGCACCTTCATTTAAGTATGTCAGAGCTCCAATCTATGAATTGACCCTTTTTATCTCTTTTCTGCCATCAGAAGCCATTTTCTGGCAGGAAAATGTTTTATGCCTGTAATTACTTATCACTAAAGGTTGTGCTATAGTCTAACCCAGTCCGACCCTGCGCTGACCTGGGCAGAAACTGTCACTTGCATACCTGATTTTTAACTCTTTCAGGCAGAGAAAGAAAATAAAAGGAACACAGCCTAGTTATTTGTGTGCTTAGCGCTGTACATACACGTCTCTCTCATCATGTCACATGTCACCTCGGTTGTTCTTTAAGATGAAATAAAAATGGCTGACTCTATATCTATCTACCTATCTCTCTCTCAATTCAGTAGTCCTTTAAGCATGCCTAGTTGCTGAAAGCTATCTCTTTCCTGAGTGAGGAAGGTCCACACTCTGGGCATGCATCTTGCTTGGTGAGAGGCGAGATATATTTGCAATTACAAACAGCCATCACCTCTAAACTGCTGAAGGCTGTCATGTAATTCAATCTAGGTGACTGCGGACTATTGCTTTCTGTATCAGATTCTAAAATGAACACAAATGACCTGTGTGTGTGTGTGTGTGTGTGTGTGTGTGTGTTATATATATATATATATATATATATATATATATATATATATATATATATATATATAGATATAGATAGAGATATATAGATATAGATAGATAGATATAGATATAGATGTGTGTATATATAGATAGATAGATAGATAGATAGATAGAGATATCTCTCTCTCTCTCTCTCTCTCTCTCTCTCTGTCTCTGTCTCTGTCTCTGTCTCTCTCTCTCTCTCCACGTTTTGTGCTTTAATCAAGTTTTCTTATTTGTATTGTTCTTCTAGGTAGCAATAACTACAAGGTTGTTAGTCTCACACCTGAGTGGGATTAGGCATTATGAAAAGGATATCCAGAAAATCAGAAAAAAAATTGCAAAAAAATCTCCTGAGACACTTTCCACAGAGAATACCACAGAGAAGGAGAACCGGGAGAATAACATAGGGAGTAAATCTGGTGAAAATGACAAAACCAAGGTCTCCGGCACAACAAAATCCAAGAAGGGTGTGGCTAAGGAACCAGAAGAGTTCTACGTCAAGGACAAGTTTGACAGTGTCATGGACTCCTTACAACTCTTTAAAAATGACCCTTTGGTGTTTAAGCCAGGTATGTATGCTTTGCAGAATGCCTAATGCCATGTGAAAGCAGAAGAATTAAAGGACAGCTGCAATGTTTGTTGAAAAAAAAATCTAGCAATGAATGTTCAATAGTACAAACATCTGATCACAGAAAGTACCCAAAAAAGAGTTTATTGCAGGCACTCCAGTTAGTTATGTGAAAATCTAATAGCGATTTATCTAAAATTATCACAATACAGCTCTCTGTGTTCGATGCGCCACTGGGCAGCCACTTCCTGTATAGGACAGCGTTTATTAAAACTAAACGTGTTCTGAGTCTACCATTCAACCAGCCATTTAAAGCACTACAGCGAAAAACTGTAAAATTTAAAATATGTGCAAACATATACAAATAAGAAGTACATTTTTTTCCAGAGTAAAATGAGCCATAAATTACTTTTCTCCTATGTTGCTGTCACTTACAGTAGGTAGTAGAAATCTGACAGAAGTGACAGGTTTTGGACTAATCCATCTCTTTATAGGGGATTCTCAGGGATATATTTATTTTCAAAAGCACTCAGTGAATGGCAGTTGCTCTGTCCAACTGCCAAAAAACTGTGTAAGGAGCAGGGATGCTGGCCGGCATCGTTTACATTTTTTTTCCTTTATAAAGAATAAAAGCCTTGCTGGTAATCCCCTATGAAGAGATGGACTAGTCCAAAACCTGTCACTTCTGTCAGATTTCTACTACCTACTGTAAGTGACAGCAACATAGAAAAGTAATTTATGGCTCATTTTACTCTGGAAAAAATGTACTTCTTATATGTATATGTTTGCACATATTTTAAATTTTACAGTTTTTTTTTTTGCTGTAGTGCCCCTTTAACTAAGGGCCTCAGGAACCGCCACTGAATGTCAAAATAACTATACATGGCTCATACTTGCCTCCTGTGTAGTCTACTCCTCAATTTCTTTCTCCTCTCCTGCGTCCCATTCATCCACTGTGATCAATGAAATTCTCCATCCTCCATTTTGAAAATGGCCATTACCCCATAACTGCTTTCTGGTCAGCACACTTAAACTGTAATATCACGCACTTGAGCCATAGGGAAACATGGACATTACCTTGCACATTCAGTTGTAATTGACAGCTGCTGATATATAACTGACAGCAACTGGTATATTCCAGTTCTGACAAAATATTGTCAGAACTGGAAGGGATCGCTGTAAGAAGAAAATGGTGACAGTGAGATTAGTATGTAATAAGTATTAGTATTAGTATGTAATAATCAGTTGCAGCTACGTCATGTGTTTATTTTAAATAATTTTACTCGCCTCAGGTTCCCTTTAAGAAATGAGTTATGTGTTGGTGTGGCATGTTGGATAGAAAAGTACTGGTCAGCTGCCAGGGTGCCAGCCTTACCCAATACCCTACAGCAGCCTCCTGGGAGATTCTGTTGTAGCAGAGAATACATTGTTCTGCACTAATCAAATATTTGTACAGTAAGGGGTGTGGGGCTTGTGATGCTGCCTACACAGAGTTATGGTAAGGATCACAAACCCAGCCACTGTACAACAAATTAACAAAAAACTGAACATTGTGTTTTAAGTTTAGTCCTTTAAGAAAATGCCAAAATCATACTTTGAATGTGACTTTTTCCCCTGAAATGCGTTGCGATCCTTTTTTTTGCGGGGTATAAAACTCAACACCTCGGTATGAAATGAGCCCTAAGCTTTAGCACTTGTTACAGTGGTTGTCTTTATATGTTCTCAAGATATCACATTTCTTTTCCTGAAAATTTTCCAGTTTTTCTTTTAGAGCATTTTCATGTTTCCATCTTTATTTTAAGCATGTTCCTTTTCTCTCTAGGGACACAGTTCCTTTACTCCACTCATGCGTGGACCTTGCTAAGTGCTGTGGTTGAGCGTGCCTCAGGAAAAAAGTTCCTGGATTATATGATGCAGATGTTCAGAGATCTGGGAATGAAGAACACTGTGCCTGAGGAGCATGAGCCCATTATTTACAACAGAGCCAGGTATTACTGCAATAAGTGGACACAGATATGAATTGCTACATACAGTATACCGTAATATCATAAGTACCATTATAACATTAGTATGTTCTGTTGGTATGAATCATAACTGTTCCAAGAGATGCTAGCTTCCCATTATGCCCCCCCCCCCCCCTCCCATTGTGACTGCCAGCAAGCTAGTCCTGTTTTTTTAGGATATTTTCACCTTCATGCCTGGCAGCAACTTTTTGTTCAATTACTTTAGTCCCAAATAACAGGGCAACTTTGTTGAACATTCAGTTTCTTCAAGTCAGAATTAAAACAGGAACCAGCATCATCAGAACTGCTACAAGGTTGCAAAACCACAGGGAATCAGCTGCCTGATTGGGCTGACTGCAGATTGTGCTGATCAAACAGGCATTTGTAGGGCACAATCTCCCAGGATGCACCTGTAAAGCAGTGTCATATGTCCATAGCACAAGGGTTTCACAGGAAAGCATGATACACTGAAATATATGTTATTGCAGTTTTCACACGTTTTACACATGTCTAGATCTTATACTGTCATTAATATGGGGCATAAAGTTGGCAATATATGCAATTCTACTCTAATAGAAAATGGAAATTGCCATGAGTAAATCAAAGCTTCAAACTGCTAATAAATGAAAAAGGAACTCTAGTGACGTAAAGAAAATGTAGTAAATTATCCACTTTTATGTTAATTATCCTGGTTTCAGCATCAGAAACATTCCCCATATCTTTATTTTGCTGTAAGTTATTATATATCCCCAACAATCCAAGTTATGTTTAGCCTAGGCTGTTAAGCTATGTTGAACTCTTCTCCCAGAGAATTCTGGGAGATGAGGTGTTATTTCTGCTGACTTTAGAACACACAATAAACAATATACTGCAGTGATGCACCTTGCCAGCAGCAGGGTTGCTCTCACATGTAATTACCCGTGATTCAAATAAGCTTAATTGGCGCAGGTGTGCGGCGGGGATACAAGGTGTTATTTACCCATAATTCCGTTTTTTGAAGGAGGAAGTGCATCGGTGTGAGGCTTGCAACGCGACCAATAGGACGCGTGCAAGCTGTTTGGAAAGCAGGGAGGATGGCGGAATTATGGGTAAATAACTCCTTGTATCCCCGCCACACACCTGCGCCAATTAAGCCTCATTTGAATCATGGGTAATCTCTCATGATTACTCGTGAGAGCAACCCTGGCCAGCAGTAAAGAGGTTTCCACCTTTGATCCATTTCAGAATGTAAATCAGGGAGGAGAAAGATTTTACAATAAGCAAACACCGACTTAATAATTTATAAAGTAACTAGTCATTTTAGCCCTTTAGAATGGGTGCTGAACAGTGGGCGTGTGCATGTCCATCTCACACACATGCACACATAATCCTGTGCGCTTGGCAAAAGCCAGAGCTCCGATCTGCACCTCTGCAGTCGGCACCTGATATGGACCCAGATCCCAGGGATTTTATTAGGTAGGATATTGTAAAAAATAAGCAATTTTATTCAATACGTTATATTCAGTAAAGTTCCTCTTTAATTAGCAACTGTGTAAAATGTTTCAGATCTAATTTCCCCACAGCCACTTGTGTTTCTTGTTGTAATGGTATAGGTGGAATGATTGAAGTAGGTCACTTTGGCGCCTGCTCAGCACCCTTGCTGAACAGGCGCTAATTTGGGTGCCAGCAATAGCCAGACCCCAATTTCCATGCACAAAGGAAGAAGTTAGGTAATCAGTTGAATATATATTCCCGGAGATTACCTGGCGCGCAGGGAAGGGACATTGGCCTCAATTCACTAAGCTTATCTCCTGTCTTTAATAACGTTTCTATAGTTGTCACCATGGTGATAAGGCATGTCGTATTCAGGAAACCTTTTACCTCAGGCAAACCTAAAGTTAACTCTTCTGTCTTTAAGTTAACTCTCCAATCCTTAAAATAACTCCAGAATGCTCAAGTTAAAGACAGGCTGGTAATTAACACTGTGAAAATAACTACAGAGGAGGTAAATTAAGGAATGAAGAGATAAGATAACTCTTTCACTGTGTGGAGGTAAGTTTTCTCTTGCCTTATTATCTCCAGCATGATCTTAGTGAATTGAGGCCAAAGTCTGTCTTCTCCCTGCACCCAAATGAAACGCAGCCGGAATATATGTACTGTGAATGATCATTGGCACCCAGGTGTAATGCTAAGGACAGGAAGCTATACAAATATCAAAGAATAAAAATGCTTTAATGTTAGAGCCTGCACTTCAGATTGTTTAAAAATAAATAAATAAAGCCCAAATAATGGAGAAGCAGGGCTAGTACTGATTAGTTTGGTACTCGCCTGCATTTTTGTTTTACCTGCTAAAGGTGCAGTTTGTCTTAGTGCAGTTGTGTATGGCCTCCTCCCCTACCAACCCAATCAAAAATACTGTGGAGTCCCAAACGTTCTCTGGGAGTAGGTCAAACAAGGGGGATACACCAACACCTATCAACAGTCCATGCGCAATGAAGGCCACTCAATAGATAAATAAGCAGATTAGCCTGCTTTATTGCATACTTGCAAGTACAGGCAATATGGACAAACTAGCACAATATTTTGGGCCTCACGCCCTTTGTCATGAATCGCACCCCATCACAACCTCTCAAAGACTCACCATCTCAACTGACTTTCTGTGTTCTCAAAAATTCTCTCAATTTAGTTACCTTTTGTAGATGGGTGATACTTAGTAACCCTTAGTAATCCTACTGTAAGCATGGAAAAGTCCCTGTCTTGGACTCACTAAGGAACTATGCACACCAGCCCTCTGTGATTTGGGCTGAACTTCTGCTCTCATCCTCACCTGTAGCACCCCTCTTCCATGGAGTGTTTGTTTCTCATTTGTAATTTAATTTGTGTGTATATGTAGTATAGGTCACACAGGTAACAGCTGGAGGGGAACTTGAGGGCCCGCTCCTCCACTCTCTCACTATGCACAGGGAGCACTGTTTATTTGCGGTTCTCCTTTTTTTTTTTTCTTCCTGGTAGCCGTACCCTCTTTGCAACCATGCTCCAGCTCCTGATCACATGACAAGCATCCAGAGCCAGGTATGCAGCACAGAATGAGTGGCTGCTGGGAGGAAGAGGAGATCCGATGCCCCTCCTGTAGGTTATGTGTTCTAACGTTCCACCTTCATAATGAAAGTGTAAGACATTTAGGGCCAGATGCAATTCACGTTTTCACCTGAGTTTTCTTTTTCATCTTCGATTTAAAATCACTTTTCATCACTTTTCAACTAAAAAAAGTACCAAAAAGTAGGTGAAGAGGTACTTTCAAAATTATTTTGAGTATTTTCTTGCTTTCTGGTGGCTTAAAATGCATTTTATTGACAGGTTTAAAATGATCTCCTAGGAGAAAACTCAGGTGAAAAAGTGAATTGCATATGGGCCATAGTGTCTGCTATAGATTGTTACCTATGCAATCATTCTGCTCTGTTGCTAGTTACATTCTCTGACATCTAATATAAACATTAATAACTTGGACTACAAACTTACACAAAACATTCTCATAAAAATGTCTAATAGCAAACAAGCAAAGATATAAGAATACATCTAAGCTAATTTTACGGTAACAACTGAGAATGTGCACTCGCTGAATTATAGCTTGAACAGAAAATCTTTTTTGAGTTTCGATCCTGACATCCTCTCAGTTTTGTTGACTCAGCTGTTGGAAGTCAAGGAGGGGTAGAAACTTGGAGAGCAGCAACAGGCCAAGAGAACACACAGATTTCCATTTCTGATATGTTAGGACCAAGTTGCAAAGCTTATCCCTCTGAACATCTTACGTTGAATGACAGAGGAGCAATTTATTTCTGCGCTGCCCTAACAACCTTTTCTGTTTTACATAGAATTTGATTACCTAAACTATAATGTGTACTTTTTTTTGGCTTTTCAATGTGTGGGAGCAAGCCTACATTAAACCAGAGGCTGAGGTTCCTCTATTTAACTGGTAAAATGTTTGTTCTTCGTTTATGCTACACTAACAGTGTAGCAAATGCAGGCTCGCAATGGAGCGAAAATGTTGGATCACATGTTACATGTGTGCTGTGACACGTACATTACATATAAAGTATGCTTCATTGTATGGCCTGCATGACGTTCTAAATAAAGCTATTAAGGGGGTGTGGGTGCGTCAAATTGCAAAAGACAACAAGGGGGAGTATCTCAAAAACTACTGAAACAAGGTAAGAAAAGACAAAACCATTAAAAACCTATAATGCAAAATTATTTATTACTGTTAATAAAGTATCACAAAAAGTGCATAAATTAGCCCACAAAATGACATTTTCCTCCTTATGCATATCAAAAAGGTCTATCTGTTCCCCTCCCTGCCAACAGGTAGTTCATTGCTCACTGCACTAAATGGCCGTCCCCAGTTGTGCTGGGTCATGTCAATCAGAACAGATGGCTTAAAAAATCCATAACACAAGTCTGTCAAGAGTTATATAGTTGCTTCATCACAGTGGCTTTCTTCCATTCATCTCCCCAGTGTTTGAAATCCCTAGAAAAAGTAAGGGACTTATTTGTCTTTGAAGGTTAATTAAATCACTAGCCAATTTGGCTATGTGGTTTGGTAGTTCCAGCACTGTGATCCTGATAGAGGAAAAGGAAATATTCAGATGCATATTGGACAATTCATGTGCAAGATGGGGTGAAATCTAGATTATGGTAAAGCATTGATATAATTATAACAATCTTTATCTACTTGCTCATATGCATGAATATTGTTTCTTTAACACTTAGTATATGTTTAAATAAAAAAAAAAAAAAATAATAATAAAGTACAGCACCCAAGTAGAGGAAAAGAGGGTAGAATCAGGACTGCAAATTTGAATAGTGGGTAGCACAGTGGTGTAGTTTATAGCACTCTCGCCTGCAGTGCTGGGTCCCTGGTTCAAATCCCAGCCAGGGCACTATCTGCACAGTATCTGTATGTTCTCCCAATGTCTGCGCAAGTTTCCTCCAGGCACTCTAGTCCCCCCCCCCCCCCCCCCCCTTCCCCTAAAAAAACCCAAAAACAAACAAACACGCAGACAAAACATACAGATAAGTTGATTGGCATCCCCCTAAATTGTCCCTAGATTACAATGGACATATGACTGTGGTAGGAAAACAAGTTTGCTTTTTTAACCACTTAAAGAGGAGCTGTCAGCCATACTATCTCAGGAAAAAACAACAACTATATAAGTAGATAAATACTTGCTCTACTTGCATAACATATGCACTGTTTACGTTATGATACCTGTGAATTTTATAAAGGAAAAGTAGAGAATCCTATTCTCGACAGTTTCCATATTTACTGTGGCTATTTTGAAGCCAGTCCTGATGTAATATTCGCCCTTAGTCTCCTTTGCCTGATTTCCCCACCCTTTTACTATAGAAAGTGCATTGTTTCAGCATGAGAAATATTGGCCAATCAGAGAGGAACAGAGGTGTGTGTGTGTGTGTGGGGGGGGGGGGGGACAGGAGGGAAAGAGGTTTCAGCCAATCAGGCCGCATTAGTTAAGTCTGAGGCTCTGATCCCCGCTGGGATATTTATTTTTATACAAATATTTATTTCTTTTATTTTTAAATATATTTTGCTTTTTTTTTTTTTTTTTTTTTTTTTTAACACATTCCCTCTCTCCCTTCCTCCCCCTGCCAGCTAATCACTGTGAACGGCTGTGACAGGGGATCACCCGTGAGCCTGCCAGGGGGACAGCCGAGTGACACGGCTGTCCCCAGTACAGCGCTGCCTTAGATCACAGCGCTGTATGGAGTAAATAGACGCCGGTTTCGCCATCTAACAGTCTCCTAGTGGCGATCGCTGCTGAGAGACTGATGGAGCTCTGTCATTCAAGTGGAAGATGCGTGCGCGATCTCCTGCAAAACACACCCCCAGGACTGCACACCGATCGGCATTAGGCGGTCCTGGGGCTGCCGACGCGTCCACGCCAATTGGTGTGGAGCAGTCCTGTAGAGGTTAAAACAGAAAGTATTTGAGATAATTTAGGTTGGAGGGAGCTCCGAGATGTCTCCCAGTGCATCACTGCTGAAATTATCCATTGTTTTCCATAGTATTTTAGTAAGAGGGCTTTTAGGTCCGTTGTAGCCCCTTGGGGCCCTTTCTCACCTAAGCGGGAATTGTGCGATTCCCGCTAACCGCTAAAGCGCTAGTGTTCTTTAAAACGCTAGTGCTATATTAGTTTATGGCAGTGTTCACACTTGAGCGATTAGCGATAATCGCGCGTGTTCTGCGATTATCGCTAATCGCAAACGTGTTGCATGTAGAATTTTTCTGGCGATTTAGGAGCGATCGCCATTAGCATATATAGAACCGCTAATCGCGATCGCTCCAAAAACGCAAATTTGTACAGTGATTTTTCCGAGTTAAATCGCGGAAAATCGCCCACAGAAACCGCTACCGCAAATCGCTAGTGGCTAGCGATTTTAGGTTTGAATGGGCCCTTACACAGTCCTAGTAGTTCTGGTTTACCATGAGTTTGCTGGGTACTCTGTACCTATGACTATGGTAGGGATTAGATTGTGAGCTCCTCTGAGGGACAGTTGGTGACACGAATATGTACTCTGTAAAGTGCTGTGGAAGATGTCAGCGCTTTATAAATCCTAAATAATAATACATGACTTTAACTACTAACGGTATATTTTTCAGTCTATTATATCTAGTAGTACTGGAGTACTTTCACACTATACAAGTTGCAATGTGCAACCAGGATCACAATGGTGTTAAATTGCATTGTGTGTTACTAGTGAGATTGGTAAATGAGTAATAATCTGGGATTGATGTAGCCATTATGTTTGTGAGAGGCCACAAACATGTAAAGATGAGTCAACAAGGTCCTCAGTCTAAAAAACTGTCTGGAAATAGTCTGCAGAAATAATGTAGATGCAGAACCACTGTTTGCATGACTGACCCTGCCGATATTTAGACCAGCTGAAGGAAAACCATTTTAATTTACGGTACCCATTTTAATTTACGGTACCCATTTTAATTTTGCCCGTTGGGGAGATTATTCCTCATCTCTTTTCCCTGAGGATTTGTTGTCTTAAACATGATAAACAAAACATAGCAATAAAAATGTGACTAGATTTCTATCCTCTTCTCGGCTTTGCAGAAAAGCCTGTATCCCTGGGTAAGAGAGGTTTACTCACTTTTTGTTGGGACTTGAAATTAGGGAAATTCTCCCAGATGGGGTACAGACAGCAGTAAAAGAACAGGATGTTCTTATCCCTTTTCACGCTAACCAAAACTAAAGTATAATAATGATGCGGAGGAGCTATTATTAAGGAGATTCGTCAAGTGTTTGAAACAAAGTGATTGCAGTTTGAAGACATTTTTTCCAGAGAGCTGCACAGCAGTATTACCTCTGTAACAATGATACTATTTGAACACCTGGAACTTCCTTCTGTCTCCAGTCTGAGCTATCCAGACATAAACCGGCTGTAGCCTGCAGGAAAGGAAAGCAATACACACCCCAGGGCAGGGAAATGCAAGAGGGATAATTCACCAAGAAAGAATGCTAGAGCAGTGGTCAAGAAACCACAAGAAACATGCCACAATGATGATTTTTTTTTCTGACTCTGCACAATAAATATGTGTCCTTGAGTGACCCTCAGCAAGAACATAATCAGGCTACTGTTACTTTTCAGAATTATTACCAGAGATCCAGCTCGGGCTACTCAGAAAGACTTGGATTATCCACTCAGCAAGATCATAGTAAAAATGGCCAGCACTGAAAGTATCTTAAAGTAAAGCATATTTGGCCCCATTTATAGAAGTCTTGTTTTTATTTTGTACCCATCTGACAGCCAAGATATAAAACTATGCCTTATCGGTATCCACAAAGTTATTCATTTTAAAATGCTTACATTATGTATTCTTCAACACAGACTGTTACATCAGTGAAAATCATATTCATTCAGTAAAATGTGCGATTTTATTGCCATCTGCTGGCCGTTTCAAAAAATGGGATTCCTGCTTCTGTTTTTTTCCTTGATAATATTGTACTTATTTATTTTATTATTTATTATTTTTTAGTATTTATATAGTGCTGACATCTTCCGCAGTGCTGTACAGAGTATATATAGTCTTGTCACTAACTGTCCCTTGAAGGACCTCGCAATCTAGTCTCTACCATAGTCCTCTTTCTATTGCTCTTATATATGCAAATAAGGAAGTACTCCTGGGTCACGGCTTGGCTTATGATTGGAGGAAGCGAGTAGAAGCTAGTAGAGGCGGGGGAAGTTTGTATAGAGGCGGCGATGCGGAGGAGGCGCATTGACAAGCCTCATGTAAATAAAGCAGGCTAGCGGGCTGGCGGCGGTGATATAACACAGAGGCATGTCACTATGCACATGACATGCCTCTGGGTCCTATTAAGAATTTAAAGAGAAACTCCGACCAAGAATTGAACTTTATCCCAATCGATAGCTAATGCCCCCTTTTACATGAGAAATCTATTCCTTTTCACAAACAGACCATCAGGGGGCGCTGTATGGCTGATATTGTGGTGAAACCCCTCGCACAAAGAAATTCTGAGTATGTACTCTTGGCAGTTTCCTGTCTGTGAACCCTGTTGCATTGTGGGAAATAGCATTTTACAGCAGTTTCCAACTGCCAAAACAGCAAGCAGCAGCTACATCACTTGCCAGCAGTAAAAATGTCACCATGTGATAAATGTCAGAATATAAATCAGGGATTTAAAAGATTTTACAATGGGCAAACAATGACTAAATCATTTATACATAATTATTGTAAAAATGAAGCATTTTTTATTACATTATTTTACTGGATTTCCTCTTTAATAATCCACCTCGGGTTGTCTTTAAACTAAAATGTGAGACTGCAAGAAAGTTCTTTTTACCATTACCACTACACATACCATTAGATATGTCATAATTTTGTTTTCAATTCAGAGTTGGTTTAAGTGGTAGAAAGCAATAAGCTTCAGTTGCTAGGGCAATTGTAAATGAAGTCTGAAGGATTACTTGCTTTTTTTTGCTTTTGTGCTGTTTTACAGATTCTATAACTTCAACGAGAAGAAGCGTCTAATAAATAGCCCATATGTGGATAATTCATACAAATGGGCAGGTGGGGGGTTCCTATCTACTGTGAATGATCTTCTGACTTTTGGCAACGTCCTCTTGTACGCTTACCAGGCCCAGAAAGTCTCTGAATTTCTTCCTGGATACCTTAAACCAGATACCATTGCAATGCTATGGAGACAGGTCCCCAATACTGAGATGTCGTGGGATAAAGATGGAAAATATGCCATGGGCTGGGGAACTGTTGAGGCAAAACAGGATTTTGGACATTGTAAGCTTCAGAAACATTATGTATCACACACAGGAGGGGCTGTTGGAGCTAGTAGTGTCATACTGATTATGCCTGAAGAATGTAACTCCATGTTATGGGACAGTCATACAGTGTCTCCACCAAGAGGAACTGTGGTGACGATAATGGTCAACATGCAGGGAACAGGGCTCAACAGCACTGCTTTGAAGATTGCACTGGAATTTGAGAAAGCTAGGTTAGTAGATTGATACAAGTTTACTATATCCATACACATCCTGTATGATCAGTTCCATGACTGGTAATTGCCTTAGATGCATATTTTTAAACTGATTCTGAGATTTATACTAGCAAAAATGTCTTCCAGTTTGTATATGGTAATTGTGTGTATTCTAAGTGCCAAGCATGATGAAACCAGCACTCACCAAAACGTTTGGTTCTTAAGAATGTTAAATGCCTATTTGTACAGCTAAATAACTTCTTTAAATTGCAGGTGGCTTATGATGAAGTCAAAATTTTATTTAAAAAAAAAAAGTGAGGTGAGAAAGTGCGAAGAAAGAATTCTGTTGTAAATGCCTGATACTATATTGCTTTGTTATGGTATACTTTGTACATTATAACGGCATTCTGTACACTAGTAGAGGTAAACTTGTTAAATCTAGAGTGTCAACGGGGTGCAACAGACATTGCAAGAGTCATAAATTATATTCTATGACCTTCACCGATCTCACTTTGACAGACCCATGGTCATGATTCTTAGGAACTTCAAACAAGTCCCCTTTTAAATACTTACTGTTTTTAAGGCGCCTATAACAAGTTTCTACAGGAGAACAAGTGTACCATGTTTGACTTTCAGGATATTTTTTTTTATAGGTCACACCTGTAGGTGTCTTTAAGAGAGTATGAGGTGGGTGCTGCTGGAAAACAGCATCTGAGGCTGATACTCCTTGATGGGCCAGTGTCATTTTCATAGCACCATAGCAGAAGGTTTCTTTATGCATGTATATCAGCACTTAGGCCTCGTTCACAATGCATTCCGATCACGTTAGCGTTGGATGGTTTTTTAAGCAATTTTTTTCCTTTCCCGGTGATTTCTGTTCATGGAGGTTTTTGGTAAGCGTTTTTGCAGAGCGATTCCGTTTTTTCACTTTCTGACGTCAATCAGGAAGTGAACGCTTTGATCCGGAAAATAATACAATGTATTCTTCAAAACGCAATCGCTGTACAAAGCAATTTTGTGAGCGGTTTGCGTTTTTCCTATACCTTCCATTGTAGCAAAATTTGCCCTGAAAATGTTCCATGCAGCACTTCTCTGGGCAGAAAGCGGACGGATCGCCCTAATCTGAACTACCGCGTAGGATAGCATGGTGTAAGCGCTTTCAGGGCGATTTCGAAAAATCGCATTCGCTTTCGCAAAAAACTCCTCCAGTGTGAACGAGCCCTTAGAGCACCGTAATTTTAACTGACTTATGCCAGAAGTTAATGAAAACCTATTTAATGACTTGAATTTATTCTCATCAAAAGAGCGTCACTAATGTTTTGTTTAGGAGAGCAAAGCAGCTGTCAACTCTACCTCTGTACCCCCTTCACTCCTCTGTGAATAATGAGTGTGCAACCTGCTTCTTTTATAGGGGAAGTCTTTTTTTTAATCTGTTGTATAATCTTTTGAATAAAGTTTTGAATTCTGTTTTTAAATGTGCTCCTACTTTTTTTTTTATCTAATTTTGTATGATTTAAGTTGCTATTGAATAAGGAAGTACCTCAGGGGCTTCAAGGTGACTGAATGCTCTTAAGCCTCGTACTCACGGGGCACAAATGTTGTCAGTTGCACGAAAAAAAAAGCCGCAACAGCTCATCACCAGGTCCCTCTGTGCTGCAGCCGTACACACGGCGCACAGAGGGACACAGATTCGGCGGAAGTTGTCGCCGAAGGTCTTTCCCCCCCGCCAGAAGCTCCGCTCACTGTGGGTGTGTTGCTGTCGCTAGTCCGCATACACACGGCGGACTAGCGACAGTTGCGGCGACAGCTGGTCAATCGCCTGGCGACAGCTCTAAGTAGCGACGGTTCGGGGCGCGCGCATCATACACACGGGCGACCTGTCGCCGCAACACGCACGTGCCACTTGGTCGCGGCGACAGTTGTAGCCCGTGTGTATGGGCCATAAGAAGCGTGCTCTGTGAGGTTTGTATGACACAAACTAGAATTCAGAACTGTGTGTGGCAACAAAAGATGCAACATGAGATTAAAATGGGAGGAGCAGGTCGTCTGTCTACCTGGTATTTTTGCTAGGATGCCTTTTAGAACAGTGGGCCTTCAAAAGTGTTCTGCAAACTTGTTTAGTCACTGCAAAAAAGTTTGATTAGAATAATGCAGAGACAATTCACTGCATAAAGTTTATATTTTGGACTTTACGCCTGGGACCCACTTCAGATTGCAAAAAGCTCTCAGAAATGCTAGCATCTTTTCCACTGAAAGGAAAGTATTTTCAGGGAAAGCGATTTTAGGCCCTGCTTTCCCCTATGAAATCGCTCAGAAAATGCTGCATGCAGGGCAATTGAGATTTTGGCAAATTGCAAAATGATCGCCTGCTGATCCCACAAAATGATCTCCTGCTGATCCCACAGGAGAAATTGCAAATTTCTCCTGTGGGATCAGCTCCATTGACTTTCATTAGGCTTAATTTCCACAAGCAGTTGATAGGCAGTGAAAAGCCTCTAAAAAGCTCACAACTGCTGCCTGATAACTGCTCGCTGAGCACACAGTTCAACTGCCCGTAGAAATGAGCCCTAGGCAAAGCACTTTTGGACTTGCTGGCGATTCCAAAGTGCAGCTGAAAGTGCTCTAGTGGGTCTTAAGGTGGCACACCATACAATTTAAAGATCCAATTTTACATCAATTTGATAAATATGATCGGTTGTCTCAAAAAATCAAGAGCTTAGATTGATAGAAATCGAATTTTTAGAGATTGGGCATGTTGGAAATTTCAGACCAATTTTATCACGAATTGTATAGTGTGATGAATTGTGAAATTTTATTCAACCAGAAAAAAATGTAACTATTCAGTACATACCAAACTTTATTTATTCACTTTTTTTCTCTTGATTTTTGTATCCAACCCATTTTTTCCCCCAGAGTTTTTGATCGTTTATCACAGAATTGCGATAATCTTGAACATACATGTGTGTGTGGTACCTTAAATATTCTGATAAAATTTTCAATGAATCTGCAAATTTTATCAGAATGTTCAAATCAAAATAAAAAAATGTATTGTTTGTGGCCACCTTTAGGCCTAAAAGAAGTACTTGTGCAAAATGTAAAGAAGGCATATTGTAACCATATGTGTACAGTTTGTACCTTTTACAAGTTAATCATCACTTTTAAATTTCTGCATAAATTACTGAACAAATCAACACATCCT
Organism: Hyperolius riggenbachi; assembly: GCF_040937935.1. Classification (NCBI taxonomy): domain Eukaryota; kingdom Metazoa; phylum Chordata; class Amphibia; order Anura; family Hyperoliidae; genus Hyperolius; species Hyperolius riggenbachi. Next base: position 220,928,508 of record NC_090648.1, read on the forward strand.
GTTTTAGTAAGACAACAGGAGTTGTCCATCATCAGAGGATCATGGTACATGAAGTATTGTGTCTGAGGGTTGGTACAGCAGGCAACTTCAGGGCTGCCACTGGAGAAGTTGGGGGGGGGGGGGGGGGATGTTGTATGGGGGCCTGGTCAAAATCTTTGATGCCCAGCACACGGGTCCAACAGGTGAGTGTGCTCCGCAGTGCTTATACTCTGCAGGGTCGCTGGAAGCAGTACTAGCAGGGGGACCTGTCACCTGCTCTAGCCCCTCCTCTTCCCGCCACAGGTTTGCCCATTTTCAACCAACAAAGTGTAATTCTGTCCAGTCTGTAATGTTTATCGTGCAGAAATTCATTGAAATTAGAACTAGGCAGTATGTTGAATCATCAGTCTTTGAAATATTGCATAGAGTTTGAGCACCTTTATGCAACTAGATCTTCAACCCATCATATTTGATTTGACCAATTACCACTAAGGCTCCCTGCACACTGCAAATCCGTTTTGCGATTCCGATTTTTCCCTGAATACATTCAATACAAGACTTCTGGGATCATGCAGAATCGCATTGCAAAAGGATTGCACTAGCATAACAGAGTTTCTGTGATTTTCATTATTTTTATGATGTCCTTGCATTATGCAATTCAGCAAACACAACAAAACTGCGTATAGTATAACACTGCCCTAAGGCTGGGTTCACAGATGTGAACTGCAATGGAGACTGGACATAGACTTCAATTCAAAGCCTGCATGCAGCAAGTTTGAATAATGCAATCAATTACTGTGAACGGCCTGTTCACAGTAATTGATTGCATTATTCAAACTTGCTGCATGCAGTCTTTGAGGAATTGTCAGGGAAATTTGAGTAAAATAAAACGCTACTTACCGGGGGCTTCCTCCAGCCCCAAGCTCCCAGGACCTCCCTTGCCGCAGCTCTGCCCACAGCTGTTTGCCGGAGCTCCGACCCAGTCCCCGGCGATGACGTCAGAGCGACCTGGAGGTCGCACTGTACTGCGCCTGCGTGATCGGCGCGGTCAATCACCGCCACATGGGCCGGAGCGGACTTTAAAGGAAAACTGTAGAGAGAGGTATATGGAGGCTGCCATATTAATTTCGGTACTTATCCGTTAGCCGGGCGCATCCGGCAGGTGGCGCTGTTGTAGCGAATTTCATTCATGCTTAGTTAACGTAGTGCTGTGTGAATGGAAGCGCCGCAGGTGGCGCTAATTGCATTGATACGGCACATAACAATAACGGTGTTAATGGGAACTAATATGTATTTCAAGTGGCCGGAACTGTTACTTAATGCACTTAAAATGAAGGCGGCGGCAATGTAACAGATGAAGCCGCCGCCTTCGTCTGTTCTTCTTCTCCCCCTTTGCCCTCCTCTGGCTTTTATACAATGCTGGCAGCTGGGGGGGACACGCGTGTCCCCCCAGAGTCGTTCGTCGCAAGAAAACAAACAGGATTCCCTTCCGCGACGAACAACTCTGGGGGGAGACGCATGTCCCCGCAGGCTGCCAGCATTGTATAGAAGCCAGAGGAGGGCAAAGTGGGAGAAGAAGACGAAGAACAGACGAAGGCGGCGGCTTCATCTGTTACATTGCCGCCGCCTTCATTTTAATTGCATTAAGTAACAGTTCCGGCCACTTGAAATACATATTAGTTCCCATTAACAGTTATTGTTATGTGCCGTATCAATGTAATTAGCGCCACCTGCGGCGCTTCCATTTACACAGCACTATGTTAACTAAGCATGAATGAAATTCGCTACAACAGCGCCACCTGCCGGATGCGCCCAGCTAACAGATAAGTACCTTAATTTCCTTTTAAGCAATACCAGTTGCCTGGAAGCCCTGCTCAGCTTTCTGTCTGCACTAGTATGAATCACACCAGAAACAAGCATGCAGCTAATCTTGTCAGATCTGACAAAAAAATGTCAGAAACGATACCTAGAGGGAAATGCAGGCGAGCCCTGGATCTCTCACTTCCAGGGGCTTCACCCCCATTGCCTCTAAACTGAATGCTAACTGCAACACACACAATTGCTCACTACCAGTTCAAGCAATTTCCTACCTTTTTATCTGGTCAGCAGGCGCCAGTCAGCCAATCAGGTGTACGGTCATGCACCTTTTGCCTGCCATACCAAATCTAGCAGAAATTGCATAAATTAGCATTCAGGTGGTAGGCATCGGTTGGACGCAAGCGTTGATTACATGTTTTACAGGGACCGCTGCATGTAGGCATCTCCCACACAGTCCCCTCCCTAACCACTCACCTGTCAACCGCATCCTGGAAGCTGCAAAGAAAAAATTTAAAATCAAACACTGGTTCGCACGACACTACTGGGGCTCCTAGCTATCGTGCGAACCAGTTTGTGATTTTACATTTTTCTTTGCAGCTTCCAGGATGCGGTTGACAGGTGAGTGGTTAGGGAGGGGACTGTGTGGGAGTAGCCTACACGCAGCGGTTCCTGTAAAAGATGTAATCAACGATTACGTCAAACCGAAGCCTCCCACCTGAATGCTAATTTATGCAATTCCTGCTAGATTTGGTATGGCAGGCAAAGGGTGTATGACCATACACCTGACTGGCACCTGCTGACCAGATAAAGGTAGGAAATTGAACTGGTAGTGAGCAATTGTGTGTGTTGCAGTTAGAAAAATGTCAGAAACACCTGATCTGCTGCATGCTTGTTCAGGGTCTATGGCTAAAAGTATTGAAGGCAGAGGATCAGCAGGATAGCCAGGCAACTGGTATTGCTTAAAAGGAAATAAATATGGCACCCTCCATATACCTCTCACTACAGTTCTCCTTTAAAATTGAATGGGCTGCAAGTTGACATGCAGAATTATTCTGTAACACAACTGATCACTGTGAACAGGGCCTAAAGTTAAAGTGTGCATGCAAACAAGGGTCCCTCTCACCCTCAGATTATATAAGGCAACAGCTAGGAGTTGCAGCAACTTCTGGGCTATTGCTTTATATGCACACACCCTCACATTTCTGTCAAAATGCTGAGTTTGGCCTGGTGCACACCAAAAACCGCTAGCAGATCCGCAAAATGCTAGCAGATTTTGAAATGCTTTTTCTTCTTTTTCTGTAGCGTTTCAGCTAGCATTTTGCGGTTTTGTGAAGCGTTTTTGGTGTAGTAGATTTCATGTATTGTTACATTAAAGCTGTTACTGAACAGCTACTGTAACAAACGCCTGGCAAACCGCTCTGAAGTGCCGTTTTTCAGAGTGGTTTGCGTTTTTCCTATACTTAACATTGATGCAGAATTGCCTCCGTAATCCAAAACCTGCAGCAGCCCGGGAGTATGCGTTTCTGTAAAACGCCTCCCGCTCTGGTGTGCACCAGCCCATTGAAATACATTACCCAAGCGGATCCGCACCCGCAAGCGGATCGCAAACTGCAGCCGAACCGCTCTGGTGTGCACTAGGCCTTTTTGAGTATTTTCTTGATTGCTGGTGGCTTAAAAGGCATTTAACCTCCCTGGCGGTCTATTAAAACCACCAGGGGGCAGCGCAGCACTTTACATTTTATTTTGTAAAATCATGTAGCTAGCCTAGTGCTAGCTACATGATAGCCGCTGTGCAGCGGCATCCCCCCACCCCTTCCAATCGCCTCCGGCAATCAGAGCAAACAGGAAATCCCATTCAGAATTTAATAAGTCAAAAACATGAGGAAAAAGTCTGGCACTATAGTGTTTAATGTACAAAAATGATGTCACATCAAGTGAATATAAAGTGCATCAGCAAAGCTTAATGGACAAAGATAGATCATGCAGTAAAAAACACACATACCGGCATGGTATCTTCGTACTCACTGGGTACAAGTGGGAGGCAGCGGTGGTGGGTGCCAAAAGGTGCACGGCACATTTCACCTTTGAGAAAGCCTGGCGCAAGCCATGCGAAACGGTCGTTAGGCCGTGCACCTTTTGGCACCCACCACCGATGCCTCCCACTTGTACCCAGTGAGTACGAAGATACCATGCCGGTATGTGTGTTTTTTACTGCATGATCTATCTTTGTCCATTAAGCTTTGCTGATGCACTTTATATTTACTTGATGTGACATCATTTTTGTACATTAAACACTATAGTGCCAGACTTTTTCCTCATGTTTTTGACTGCTGTAGAATCCTTTTCTTTGCTAGTCTTGAGCACATAGTGTACTTGGTACCTGTTTTTGATCTTTGGTGTACAACTCCGAGTGCCTGCCAGCTCTCCCATACATTTGTACCAGAATTTAATAAGGACCACTGTATCTTCTGAGTATTTTTCCACATAATGACAAGCAATTTGAATAAAATCAATATAAAAAATGAATAATCAATTTAGTACATTTATTTCTGCAGAAAAATGTACTAAATTGATTTATTCATTTATATTAATTTTATTCAAATTGCTTGTCACCAGCTAATTATAGTAGACATAGTAATTTAAGCACAGTTTGATTAGTGTTGGGCGAACACCTAGATGTTCGGGTTCGCGATGTTCGGGTGTTCGTGCCGAACTCCGAACATAATGGAAGTCAATGGGGACCCGAACTTTCATGCTTTGTAAAGCTTCCTTACATGCTACATACCCCAAATTTGCAGGGTATGTGCACATTGGGAGTGGGTACAAGAGGGAAAAAATATTTGAAAAAGAGCTTATAGTTTTTGAGAAAATTGATTGTAAAATTTCAAAGGAAAAACTGTCTTTTAAATGTGGAAAATGTCATGTTTCTTTGCACAGGTAACATGCTTTTTGTCGCCATGCAGTCATAAATGTAATACAGAGAAGAGGTTCCAGGAAAAGGGACCGGAAACGCTAACCCAGCACCAGCAGCAGCACATGTGATGGAACAGGAGGAGGAGGCGCAGGAGGAGAAGGCAACGCTTTTTGAGACACAACAACCCAGGCCTTGCATGAGGACAAAAAGCGTGCGGATAGCATGCTTTTTACCGCCATGCAGTCATAAATGTAATAAAGATGAGAGGTTCCATAAACAGGGACCGGCAACGCTAACCCAGCAGCAGCAGCAGCACACGTGATGGAACAGGAGGAGGCGCAGGAGGAGAAGGGCACGCTTTCAGGCGCAACTCAGGCCTTGCATGAGGACAAGAAGCGTGCGGATAGCATGCTTTGTACCGCCATGCAGTCATAAATGTAATAAAGATAAGAGGTTCAATAAACAGGGACCGGGCGGCAACGCTAACCCAGCAACAGCAGACGTGATGGAACAGGAGGAGGTGCAGGAGGAGAAGGCCACACTTTCATGCGCAACTCAGGCCTTGCATGAGGACAAAAAAATGCGTGCGCAAAGCAATGCAATGAGTAGTTTTCAGGACACAATGGGCTATTCGGAGGAGCTATTCCCACCCCCACAATCTTCTACCTGTGAAAGGTCAATGGAACAGCCACAAATGTTGTGCCCGGATTCACAACCTTTTTCTGTGGAAAATGCACCTCGCACTGAAATGCAAGGCGAGGCCGAGGATGAACATGACGTCAACAACTCAACATGACGCAAAATGGGGATGGAACAGAAAGCTGCTTTCAATGTTTTGAAGGCCTTAATTGCCTCCGGTGGCCAGTTAGATGCATCATTCATCACACCCAAATCCCAGAGCAATGTGTGCAGGAATTTGAATCGCAGGAGGTGTACCGAGATCATCTGGACAAGTGACCAAGTGACCAGTGACCAAGTGACCAGTGACAAGTGACAAAGTGACTGACAAAGTGACAAAATGACCAAGTGACAAAATGACCAAGTGACAAGTGACAAAGTGACAAGTGAGAGGTTGTTCTGGGGAGCTCTACTCCACTGCACACAGTCACATATGAGGAGAGGTCTCGTCGGGACTGCTGATCCTCCTCAGCTTGCTCAAAGCCTTGAGGGTTCCTGAAGATCCTCTGCTTGGAGTTCGCCGGGGTTCAGCTTGGTGTCGGCGGCGTCCTCCTCACTCCAACGTGGCAGATCTTCTGTTGAAGGAAAAAAAAAACCCAAACATTTTTTAAAGTCCAGTACCGCTTCTGAAGGACTCACCAAGCGATGCAGGAGCGCTTCAATGTAGCGCACCATCGCTCGCTGGGTGATGTCCCTCCCTACGCGCTGGAATTCTACGCTGCACATGCTAGCACGCTTTTGCGCAGTGCCGAGGCGCATTCCAGCAGCTAGCTACCAAGCTTCTGTGGATCTGATTGGGCCACCATGTTGGATCTCTGCCAAGTCCTCCAAAATTTTGAGCAATCCACGTTGCTTGTGACTGAGCAGTGACAACTCTACAGTCAGCATTACAATACCACTGCTGTGTTTACTGAAGAAATCAATGTTGAAGATGGAAACCGCTGGCATGATGCAAGTGGGGGAATCTGAAGATGAAAACGATCAGCGTAATGATAACAACATCAGGCAACCTGCCTCAGGAAACGCTGGTCCCAGCTATGACAAAGAACAGGACGAGGAACAGCTGGAGTTGGAGCAGGAATTGGATGCCCCCACTGCCGAGGGACAGAGCGGTGCATGTTGGACTTCCACAATTTAGCGGGAATGGACAGCAGAAGAGGAAGAAAGTGATGCTGGTGACGAATATGGTGCATCACAACAATCACAACGCTCACAAGAACATGAAGACAGAGGAGTCTGGCAAGATTCTCTGGCACACATGGCTCAATTCATGCTAGACTGCATTGAACGCGGCCCGCGCATTATTCGCTATTCATTATTATTCATTATTCTGGACAACACCAATTACTGGGTTTATACCCAGTTTATACAAACACAATGTTAAAAAACTGATTGAAGAAAGTGTCAGACAGGTCAAAAATGGAACAATTTCAGCAGGCCCTTGAGGATGGAGACTTTAGAGAGGAGATTGACATCCTCCTCCTTCTCTAGCCAGTTGTACGCCGACAGACTGACTTCAGCAAACCCAGGAGGGCAGCAAAGAACACAAGCTGCTGCTAGTGCCCAAAAGAGAATGGTATTGGCAGTGTCCTTGGAGTGGGAACATTTTCTGACACCCATGCAGCAGCCCACAGAACAGCAATCGGGCAGTTCCACGTCCTCCAACACCAATCGCCTGGAGAAGTTGGTCAAGGACTACATGTCAGATGGCGTAGCTGTGTTGAACAATCCATCTGCAGACAGACGGTGAGTGTGACAGCACAGAAGGACCATGGCAACTCACTCATAGTACCACAGTTTGATAGTGCTGCCCAAAAAATTATATGGATCCGTGGACCCGGGCAGTACTGGGAAGTGGGAACGCAGATTTTAGTACCTAAACACACGATACAACATGTTTTCCGGGGTCGGACTCTGAGGCACATACAGATGTTCCCGATCATCATCCTCATCATACAACTCTTCTCCTGAGTCTGACCCACCCACCACCTCTGCCACCCCAACATCCCCAGACACAGACCCCTCATCGTCCTCAACATTAACTTGGGATGCTGGCCTGAGCCCGACCTCCTCCTCCACATCAGGCCCCATCATCTCCTCAATGGCAGCCCTCAATAATCGCTCTGGTGCCGGACCGATGGACACAACGTTCTCCTCCGGGGAGGGCTGCTGCTGACCACTGGCTGCTGGGGTGGATGTTATATCTTGCGTGGGGCGTTGGCTGTTGCTGTTGTTGGGAGTGCTGCTCACAGCGGAGGTCTCTGAGGAACTCATGGTGAGCTCATATAGTGGTTGACGGTGAGGGAAGTACTACAGATCCCAGCAATATACACAGTGACTGGCAGTACAATGGTATGGGTGGGTGAGCAGAGTACTACAGATCCCAGCAATGCTATATAGTAATGGGGTGACTGAGTGAGTGGCAGTGTACTACTGTTCCCAGCAGACACAGAGTGGCAGTAAACACAATGCTATATAGTGTGGCTGAGCGAGGTACACAGAGTGGCAGTAAACAGAATGGTATATAGTGTGGCTGAGCGAGCGGTGTACTACTATTCCCAGCAGACACAGAGTGGCAGTAAACAGAATGCTATATAGTGTGGCTGAGCGAGGTACACAGAGTGGCAGTAAACACAATGCTATATAGTGTGGCTGAGCGAGCGGTGTACTACTATTCCCAGCAGCGACACAATGACTGGGGGGACCCTGGCTAGCGTGGCTGGAGCGCAAACTACCCTGCCTGCCTACCCAAAGCTAAACCCACAGACAAATGGCGTAGATATGACGTGGTTCGGGTATTTATTTACCCGAACCACGTGACAGTTCGGCCAATCAGAGCGCGTTCGGGTCCGAACCACGTGACCCGTTCGGCCAATCACAGCGCTAGCCGAACGTTTGGGGAACGTTCAGCCATGCACTCTTAGTTCGGCCATGTGGCCGAACGGTTTGGCCGAACACCATCAGGTGTTCGGCCGAACTCGAACATCACCCGAACAGGGTGATGTTCTGCAGAACCCGAACAGTGGCGAACACTGTTTGCCCAACACTAAGTTTGATATCTGAATCAGCCATACTTGCCTTGAACAGGGGAGGGGGTAACCATGAATTAGGTTGAAATATTTTATAAATAAATGTCATGATCTCTGTTCCATTATTTATAGCTTTTATAAATGTACTTATTTTTACCATGCTGCACTTTGTACAACTGAGAACACTCCAGAAATGTAAAAATACTTTTATTGCTGGGAGTACACAATTACATTTTATCAGATTTACTGTCTGATTTTCCAAGCATTTTTCTAATCCATTTCCATTCACTTGTATGAGAAATTGTTCGAAAAGATTGGACCTGTGGGAAATTATCGAACCATCTATCTGCCAAAAATTCTCATGGTGTATTCCCAGCATTAGGCTCTCTGCACACTACATGCGATTCCAATTTTTAATCGGTACTGCATCTTGTGTTTCTTTTGAGAGCATCCAGGGAAAATTGGAATCTCAAATCGGATTTGCAGTGTGCAGGGGCCTCCCATACTTGAAATCTGTTGCGGTTTGACCATACAGTGAGGCATACTTTCCATGAAAGTATACCTCACTTCCAGGTAAACCGTGAGAGTGTATGGATACTCTAGTGGCCTCACGACGGGACCTGCCGTGCATAGGGCTACCACTGCTTCTGAGATAGGACGTGGTGTTTTTGTGTAATGTATTAAGCATGAATATGCCCTTATTGCTAGAAAGATGCTTTATATCTAGTCATCCTAAATGAGGGACTGTACGATTATATTCACACTCATGTTGCTTGAAGTGGTAATGTTGTAGAGTGTCTAACAATATTATCCACCATTGCTGATCTTTGTCATCCCAGACTTTTGTACCCGAGAAAGCTGGCATTGATCTGCAAATTGCATCATACCATTTCTGTCATAATGGTCATCTTACCTCCAAGAAATGAAATGTTTATCTTCCTTAAAAGTTTTCATTCCTTCAATTCTATATACCAACATGCCTCAATTTCTCATTTGACAGATCCAAAATGACCATTATGTTAACTATGCAATAGCAGAGCAGGAAAATTGAATGAAAACTTTAACCACTTGATGACCCACCCTTTACCCCCCCCCTTAAAGAGACACTGAAGCGAGACTAAATCTCGCTTCAGGTCTTATATATAGCAGGGGCACGTTGCGATTAAACTTTCTTTTGGTAATGCACAATGGAGCGCTTCATTTTCTTCTAGACTTGCCTACCCTTGCCAACCTCAATTGGAGCAGCACCGTGCATTAAGACAAGAGGAAAACAAGGAACTGAGATAGCCTGTCACTCTCAGATAGGAGCGCAAGGTTTTAGAATTTTTCTGGGAACAATCTTATGCTGAGTTTGGAACAGCCTCTTGCAGCGCCACTGAAGACACAGACTATAGCCACAATGTCCATCAACATGCCGGGTAATACTGTTGAAACATCTAAATGGGAAAAACTGAAAGCAGAGATTCACAGTAATATGAAGTCCATCACAGACAAGATAGTGACTAAGCCTGCTAATAATACCACAAAGGCTTTCACACACACTAATAACACTAATGATAGTAATAAGATTGCTGATTTAGAACCAATGATCTCCCTATTCAGAGAATTGGAAAATGCCAGGAGGTACGAAAGTACCCAGTGGATTGACTCCTCTTTTCTCTCTGAGTACATCACAGCGCAGATGGCTCCGAGAGGAATGAGGAATAAAAAGGACTGCGACTTCCTGGATCCTGATTTGGATCTAATCTGGAAAGAGGCAGCTATAGAGTGCACTGAGAAGTGGATGAAGATTGTGGTAGTGCAACGTGAAAGGAATTTAAACAAAGTACGCCAAGTCATCCCAAAGATCGAACTAGATCTTCACCAATATGCCATGATAAAAGAGTTCCCGATATGGAAAGGGAAAGTAGAAGCAGCTACTCGAAATGTTGAGGCAGAGCTAATCACCAAAAAACTGAAAAAATTTGAAAGGGATAAAACAGATTATACATTGGGGAATATTTTCAAGTGGGGTAGTGGGGACAAGAGATTGCCCACCCCCGCTGCATCACTTCTGAATATACCTAAAAGACAAACCAATAACACCAATCATCAGGAACCTCATACCAGATCTACTTCAGGTGCATATACCTCTGAAGGTAGACAGGTCAACACGACAGGCAGACTCGGACCAAACTATTCTCCCACTAGAACCCACAAACCTGCATACCCCACTCACTCCAAGACACGTAAGCGTCCATATAAATTTGACCCCCCACTCAATCACAGAACTTCCAATGGGAAACAAAATAGAGGGAGAAGAGTGGACCCGACCTTTCATGACAATTATATCCCCAAAAAATCCCATGAGACCAACACTAGGGTCAACCGTATAGGAGCCCCCAATCTCCATCCCTCCCCTAAAACAACTTATAAGCGATATAGCCCAAGGAGGGGTAATTACTCCATGTCGGGATATTTAGACAGATATAAGGAGAGAATGAGAGGAGAAAGAGAGGGAGCCATTTCAAAATATTCGGAAGCCTATAGACTCAAGCCATCAGTGACCCTCCCCAAACAAACTAGAACTCCTAAAGAGTCCTCACAGAGATTAGAGGAAATCAAAACCTACATGCCTGAGGAGAACAATCCTATTATTAAATCTTTGCTGAATATTACAAGCCCGGAAGGGGGAGTGAGAGACCCAGGGCAGGATCATTTTTTAGTGACCATGCCCTCCCTGGCCCAGGGAACCCTGAGGAAAAGAGGATTAGAAGACGCAGACGGGGAAATAGAGGAGGGCGAACCATCCAAAAAAGAAAGGAGAAACTCAAAAGATACAACAACGAGCTCTCCACAGTGAAAATATTTAATTTGTCATCCCATATCCTCACAACCAGTGAAACGTCACTGTTACATAAAGGGCTTAATTTCGCCCCAACAGCCAAACCTAACGAGTTTCAGTTGTTTAAAGACCTACATAGGTTTATCAGAACACTGACCATTAAAAGATTTTTTGCTAACAAACAAGATAAAATAGAAAGAATGAACACACAGACAGCCCCTCTCCTAACCATGGAAAGTGAAGCAGACATACAGACATCTGCCCTCGACCTGTCCACTGTTTCGGTGGAAGACGAACCCGACTGGTTAAAGTATGTACCAGAGGTTGATATACAGCATACAGAGTTCAGACCTAAGTCCATCTTTAACCCAACACACTCTAAAGGCCAACATCTAACTACATACTATCAGGTGGTGCTAGACCAATTCAAAAAGGTTTGCAAAGATGGATCTAGCAAAAATCACCACAATTTAAACCCCAACGAGAAGCTAGCCCTTAAACAATTCACGGAAGATAAACAAATTGTAATTAGACAAGCCGATAAGGGAGGTGGGATAGTCCTAATGGACCATAATAAATACCGAGATGAGGGATTCAGACTACTATCCGACGTAGCTACATACCAGTTACTACCCAATGACCCTACCATTATCTATACAGAAGAACTGAGGCAATTAGTTAACAAAGCTTTCCTCAATGGGGTGGTGAAGCAATAAAGTACATGGAACTCACTGGCAATTTGCTGTGTGACACCCCAGATTCGGGGGAGCATAAGGTGGGCAAGTGCAGATACGACCAAAGAAAATAGTTCCACCTCTGCTTCAATGTCACTTTACAAAACTTTATTAATAAAGGTATAGCACACTTTGCATGTCACTTCGTGTATCAATTAAAATCATAAAACACGCTGCTAATGATCTATAGCACAGCCGGCTGGGCGCATGCACTCAGCACCAACACACCTCTATCACACACGGGATCCCATCACACACAGGCCTATTCTATATAGTATTGCACTTCTCCCAACTAGAGTCCTGGGTTCCCCCCAGCTGGGTGGGGATTTAATCTTGCAGCTCTAAGGGGATGTAAGTTACACTTCTATTACTGTTCCTGTTCGATAGTACTATGGCACTCATTCATGGTGATAATTTCAAAGTCCGCTTCTATTGCAATTCCTGTTCAGCAGCAGTATAGCAGTCATTAGTGTTAGTAGCAAAGCAGTTAATCATATTTATGATATCGAGATCCGCTTCTATTGCATTCCCTGTTCCGCAACAGTATAGCAGTCATTACAATTAGCAATAAAGCTATCTGCCTCAACAGAGGCTCTCACCACTCCATCATACGATTTCCAGCCATCAGGTTCTGTTCCCTTGCAGAGCATTCATACAGCCTTCATCCCATATACAGTCCCAGGGATAGTGCTGCCTGTGTGGTCTCCCCAGGTTGTGGTTTCCTGGTGTGTGTATGCCAGCATTAGCTCACCACGCGTATCGGCCGCTTCCGGCCTTAATCATGAGATCACATGATTAAGGCCGGAAGCGGCCGATACGCGTGGTGAGGAGGACCACGCTGCGACATAGCACATGCCAGACTATCCTCCCCGCAGTAGCCTCCATGCTAGACCGGCGCCGGACAGATTGTGGGGCTGTTTACAAGAGGGGATGTGAGACTGATCAGATTACGGCTGTGAGCTAATGCTGGCATACACACACCAGGAAACCACAACCTGGGGAGACCACACAGGCAGCACTATCCCTGGGACTGTATATGGGATGAAGGCTGTATGAATGCTCTGCAAGGGAACAGAACCTGATGGCTGGAAATCGTATGATGGAGTGGTGAGAGCCTCTGTTGAGGCAGATAGCTTTATTGCTAATTGTAATGACTGCTATACTGTTGCGGAACAGGGAATGCAATAGAAGCGGATCTCGATATCATAAATATGATTAACTGCTTTGCTACTAACACTAATGACTGCTATACTGCTGCTGAACAGGAATTGCAATAGAAGCGGACTTTGAAATTATCACCATGAATGAGTGCCATAGTACTATCGAACAGGAACAGTAATAGAAGTGTAACTTACATCCCCTTAGAGCTGCAAGATTAAATCCCCACCCAGCTGGGGGGAACCCAGGACTCTAGTTGGGAGAAGTGCAATACTATATAGAATAGGCCTGTGTGTGATGGGATCCCGTGTGTGATAGAGGTGTGTTGGTGCTGAGTGCATGCGCCCAGCCGGCTGTGCTATAGATCATTAGCAGCGTGTTTTATGATTTTAATTGATACACGAAGTGACATGCAAAGTGTGCTATACCTTTATTAATAAAGTTTTGTAAAGTGACATTGAAGCAGAGGTGGAACTATTTTCTTTGGTCAATGGGGTGGTGAATGAACTTGAGAAGAAATTCTTGATCCCCATCTATCCGTCAATCCCATATTTTTACCACATCCCTAAAATTCATAAGAATCCCACTGATCCCCCAGGGAGGCCCATCGTAGCTGGGATGGAGGGGCTGGTAGCAAACATCTCCTCCTATGTCGATTATTTCCTTCAGCCAATTGTACTACAGACACCAGCTTACACGCGAGATTCTTCCCATGTATTGGAAATGTTACACAACTACCAATGGGACAAAGGTTATTTATGGGCCTCTTTGGATGTAACATCACTCTATACAAGCATCCCACATGAGAAAGGAATAGAGGCCATCCAATACTTCCTCATTGAAAATGGTACACTCTCTTTCATCCAAGGACAGTTTATCCTCGATCTATTGCAGTATGCCTTGTCGCACAACTATTTTAGCTTTATGGACCAGATTTATTTACAGACTTGCGGGACTTCGATGGGAGCAGGGTTTGCCCCCTCCTTCGCTAATCTGTATATGTCCTACTGGGAGAAACAACAGATATGGGCTAATAACAACCCCTTTGCAAAAAATATTGTATTTTACACAAGATTTATAGATGATATTTTAATAATTTGGGATGGGGACATTGATACCTTCGAGAAATTTGCTGTATGGTGTAATGATAATGAATTTGGGCTTGCTTTCACTCATATAGTTTCAGATAAAAGTATAGTATTTTTAGATCTGGAATTATATCCGGATGAGAAGGGGAATATATCCTCCAAGACTCACTTTAAACCCACAGCGGGTAACTCCTATTTGCATGCTAAAAGCTGCCATAATTCCAAATGGATTCAAAATATTCCCAGAAGCCAATTCTGCAGGTTAAGACGTAATTGTACTTCTGATGTCGATTATGATGAGCAGGGAGAGATATTAAGAGCCAAATTTTTAGAAAAAGGGTATACACCAGATCAAATACAGGCTACCCTGGAGGAATTCAGAACTAGGCCACCTCGCCATAAGACGGGGAACATGGAAGATAAAAATCACTCTGAGGTGTCATTTATTACACCTTTTTCAGAGGCACACAGGAAAATAAAGAAAATTATAACACAAAATTGGCCAATCCTGAAGCAAGATTCCATACTGAGGGATATAATCCCAGACCATCCGGGGGTGATTTTTAAGAAAGCAAGATCGGTCAAAAACACCATTGCACCGAGCAATATAAGAAAAATTAAGGAGAAACCTCGAAGTATGTTTCCGTCAATAGTGGGTAACTATAGATGTCATGTAAAGAGATGTGGTTGTTGCCAGTTCTTCAAACACAGGGTGTTAGAGGTAGCGGATGGCAACCAAAGTATATGTAAGATAAAGGAGTTTATCACATGTGGGAGTGATCATGTGGTCTATGTACTAACTTGCGGTTGTCCTAAAGTATACGTTGGCCGAACTACTCGACCACTCAGACAAAGACTTGGTGAACATAAGCGCAATATTTTAGAAGGGACTGAAAAACATACTGTCCCCAGACACTTTAAAGAGTGTCACAACAGTTCAGTCGAATCACTTAGGATCATGGGTCTTGAAATGATTCCCAAAAATCTCCACCGAGGTGAAAGATACAAAAAACTGTGCGAAAGAGAGACGTTTTGGATTTTTAAGATGAATGCACTAAAACCAAATGGAATGAATGAGAGTCTAGAGGCCTCAACATATTTGTGACGTGATATGCTCATCATTTGGTTATTCATACAAAAGCTATAACATTGTTCCCCTTCTCTTTCCACAGTGATGTTATACCCCCTAGCAGATTTCCACATTAGATGAGGGTGGTGAGTATACCATAAGATAGAATATGTCCATAGTAGGTTTAAGATATCAATTACCGTATGAACCTATATCTAACCTCCCTCTCCCCCAACCTTGGTATTGTCCCCCGTTCCCCCCCCCCCCCCCCCCCCCGTAAACAACATGGAGCCTAAGCGAACCCTTGATAAGAAACTTTGGGTTTCCATTTCAGTGCAATGATCAATAGTAACATATATCAGTTTCATGTACTAGGCAGAGCTTTGCATAGTAGCATGCCATGCCATAACTTTGGTCTTGGTGAGACAATATGGGTCTCCTAATGCATCCCTGTTAAAAATCATGATAGGGCACATACTGTGCATCATGTAGGAATGATGCACAAAAATCCCAGTCCAATTGAAGCGTCCTGTTCCATCCTCCCCAACACCAAATCCCTTTCCCCTTTCCCTTCTCCTCCCTCCCCCCCCCCCCCCCTGCCCCTTACCCCACTGGAAGGTTTATTAACCATGTATTTACAGTACACCCACCCAGATATCCCATTATTTAAACTGGGAATATAGGTTTTCTGTAAGGTCTATAGATGCATTATATAATTATCCCCAGTGTCCTGAAACTACATGCTGTAGAGTTGTGTTAGGTTGCCAAGAGTTCCAATCACAGCAGGGGTTTTATGTATAGAAATGAGCAATTCACATATAGAAATAAAATCTTTTGTTAGGCTGTTTAAACTTTTAATCACAGCCGGGGGGGTTTTGCACATAAATAAAATCTTATAACAATGTTATTTTAATAAACCCTACAGCGCGCTGTGAGCCGGCGCATCACGTTCCACTTTTTTTATCACCCCTCCCCCCCTTTTTTATCATCCCCTGTTTTTTAAATTCCCCTTAGTTTATAACTTTGCCCTTAACTCTTTGTATAATTATATTTACATTTTTTAACTAAAGACAATTCATTTTTGAGAATGTTTTTCTATTTATAGAATGTATAAGTCCTTTTATTTTTTTTTTTTTAACAGACGTATTTTATTGAGTTTTCCAAATTACATACAAAACATACATTACCCATCCCACCCTATCCCAACTCCACCCCCCCCCCCCCCCCCCCCAGGTGTGCATCGCAAGGATCATCTCTTAAGTATTAGAGTAGAACCTATGGACTGGGTTGGACAGTCCAGCAATAGTAGAGTGCTAGTACAGACTATCAGCATTAATGACACATCAGAGGGACACAATTCTGCTGGGACACCAATGGAGTGTCACCTTAGAGTAGTTGAGTAATAGCATAGTAGGGAGCGAAAAGAGAGTACAAGATGTGGCTTTCCTTTAAGCCTTAGACATCCGAGAGAACATCGTGGGAGGTGAGGTGTTCTGACCAGGGTAA
Organism: Hyperolius riggenbachi; assembly: GCF_040937935.1. Lineage (NCBI taxonomy): Eukaryota > Metazoa > Chordata > Amphibia > Anura > Hyperoliidae > Hyperolius > Hyperolius riggenbachi. The sequence continues at coordinate 220,945,305 of NC_090648.1, forward strand.
CCATATCAAGTCAAATTTCTGGGGACAGTTTCTGTTTAAATATGTTAATTTGTACCATGTCATTGCCTTGTTGATTTTCTTTATCCATAGGGCCCTAGAGGGGGGGTCGTCAGAAAACCATTTGTGGAAAACTTCTTTCCTAGCATACATACACAGAATGTGAAATAGAGTGATATGATGTGTGGAAAGGGTAGCATCAGTATATAGACCCAAAAGTAGACTCCTGGGGTCCACCACAACCCTCTCTCCCAGAACCTCAGTCAACAAGGTAGCCACCTGTGTCCAGAAGTTGTGAATCACGTCACAATTCCAGGTCATATGGAAGAAGGATCCAGGTTCCCTTTTGCATTTTGGGCAGAGCTCCGATCTATCTGCATAAATGGCATGTAGCTGGAGTGGGGTACGGTAAGTTCTGTAAATTAGTTTGAGGTGCAGAAATTTATCCACGGCAGAGATCGAGACCCCTTCCATGCAGCTTAGGAAGTCCCCCCATTCTGTATCAGATAAGGGACCCACGTCGGCCTCCCACTTGGTTCTGGCTTTATCAAGTCTAGGAGTGGATAGTGGGGCCAGTCTGGCGTATACCTCCGAGAGGGGCCTGTCCAGGTGTTCCCGCAGAAGGATGCTTTCTATTGGGTCAGATTCCCACGTCCAGGAGCCTGGGAACTGGGTCTGCCATGCGTGCCGGACCTGAAGGTACCGGAAGAGCATTTGGTTCGGCAGGTGGTATTTGGCTTTCAGTTGTGGAAAGGTTAGTAGCGTTCCAGCTGGAGCCAAATGGACCACCTGCTTGATACCCTTGGAGGCCCATAATTGCACGTCAGGAATGGAGGTGAAGTTTGCTAACTTAGGATTGCCCCATAGTGGTGTGAAGGGGGAGAGGGTGTTCGGTTTTCCCAGACCAGACCTGCTGTTCTCCCATGCTTTGATAGTGGTTTTCATTGGGGCTGTGATGTTGGGGAGTTTATTGGTTCCCCTGAAGGGAAGGTTGGTGAGAGCTTCCTGGGACCCGACGACTGCCGCTTCCAGTAACGCTGCAGTGTTGCGTTCGTCCTGACTAAACCACCATCTTGTGGTGACGAGGACCGAGGCCAGGAAATACCTGCGTAGATTGGGAAGAGCGAGCCCACCACCATCAATGGGGAGTTGCAGTGTGGTCAGCGACAATCTCGGTACATCCTCCCCCCAGATAAAGCTGGATAGTATCGAATCCACCGCCCGAAAAATGGTTTGGGGGATCCATACTGGCGATTGACGAAAAACATAATTAAACCTGGGGAGAAATAGCATCTTGAAGAGATTCACCCGCCCCACGACCGAAAGCGGAAGAGACCTCCACGAGGCAGCTTTACGGGAGAAGTGGTCAATAACCGGTTGAAGGTTCATAGTGATATATTGGCTTATATCTTTGTCAATCAGAATTCCCAAATATTTAAATCTTGAAACCCATTTCAGTTGGGCATGCGGAAGTGGAGGAGGACCAGCATTGTCAATTGGGTAGAGTAGGGACTTGTCCCAGTTTATACGGATACCTGAGTAGCCGCCAAACTGATCTAAAATGCGGAGAGCTGTTGTCAGTGAGGGTCCCGCGTCACCCAGGAATAGCAGCATGTCGTCTGCATATAGCGCCACTTTCTCGACCAACTTCCCCACCGAGAGTCCAACAACCTCGGGCGACATGCGAAGCAGAGCGGCCGCCGGCTCGATTGCTAGTGCAAAGAGGAGGGGGGAGAGCGGGCAGCCTTGCCGGGTGCCCCTCTCCAGTGGGAATGGATCTGATACTTCGTCATTGGTTCTGATCCTGGCCAGAGGAGATGAATACATGAGTTGAACCCAGGAGATGAACTTGTCACCCAGCCCAAACAGACGGAGTACCTCCCAGAGGTACGGCCATTCAACTGAATCGAACGCCTTCTCGGCGTCAAGCGTGGCAATAGTTCTTGTGCCAACGTTGTCATGGGAGATCAGCAGATTGGCGTAAAGGCGCCTCAAGTTGATGTCCGTACCTCTGTTTGGCATGAAGCCGGTCTGATCAGGATGGATAAGAACCTCAGCAACCCGGGCCAGTCTCCTAGCTAATATTTTTGCAAGAAGTTTGATATCTACGTTCAGTAGGGAAATTGGTCGATAGGAAGCACAGCACTTGGGGTCTTTGTCTTTCTTGGGAATCACTACAATAAGAGCAGTTCTCATGGAGTCTGGGATAAGACAGTGGGTCTGCATATAATTAAAGAGATCAGCTAGCTGAGAGCTGAGATCCTCTCTGTAAAGTTTGTAGTATTCTACTGGGATACCATCTAGGCCCGGTGTCTTCCCAGACTGCATACTAGCAATGGCCAATTCCACCTCATCCGCAGTTATATCAGTATCTAAGAGCTCAGCCTGTTCCGCCTCCAGTCGCGGCAGGGGGATCCCCCCAAGAAACTCCTGAAGGGCGTCCAATGTATAGGTCACCTTAGAAGAATAGAGATCTTGATAATAATCTCTGAAGACACGGTTAATATCAGGTGGTGAGGTGTGGAGAATGCCTGTCTTATCGAAGATGAGGGGTATACTGGCTTTATTAGTGTGGTCCTTGGCAAGCCAGGCCAGTAGGGAGCCACATTTCTCTCCCTGCTCAAATATGCGGTGTGTTTGTCTTAACAGAAACTTTTTAGTGAGGTCGACCTCGAGGAGATTGACTTTGATTTGAGCAGCTTTCCAGAGTCGGAAAGCATCAGATGAATGAGTGGAACAAAATTCCACTTCCTTGATTCTAGCACGGTCTTCTGCCTGAACTAAGGACAGTTTACGTGTGTCCCTCACCTTTTTGATAGTGGATCTAAAGGCCCCCCTTATATAGGCTTTGGAAGCGTCCCATACCACATCAGCGGAGCAGGACCCAGTATTGGTACTCCAGTATTCGAGTAGGTCAGTGTGCATTTCCCCCTGAACATCCGCATCCTTAAGCCAGTACGCAGAAAGCCTCCAAGCAGCTAGGGACCTAACTCCCCCCGTGGACAGCGTTAGTTTAAGGGGTGCGTGGTCTGATATGGCCCATGGGAGGCGATCAATCGCCAACACGGACGAGAGGGTCTCACGGGGAACAAAGAAATGGTCCAATCTTGACATGGAGTGGTAGGTTGAGGATTGGCAGGTGAAGCCCTGCGTATCAGGGTACTTCCATCTCCAGACATCGGTGAGGTCGAAGGCCTCAGCCCACGTATGTAGATCGGGCGAATGTCTCAGGGATGGCGGAGCTCTATCCGAGGGCGCCATTGTAAAATTCAGATCTCCAGCAATTACTATATGGGCAGATGGGAATTGGGCTGTGAGTAGAACCAGGTCGTAAAGGAGCTTAACCTCTGCAGGGGGGGGGGAGATACACACTGACCACCACATATTCAACAGAATTAAATTTTGCATGCAATATCACATATCTGCCATGGGGGTCAAGTTTCAATGATATAAATTCGTAAGCCAATTGTTTATGAACCAACACGCAGACGCCTCTAGAATAGGAGGAGAAGGTAGCATGGTAGTGTGCTGCTACCCAGGGTTTTTTTACAGCAAGTATACGGCCACCTTGTAGGTGAGTCTCTTGTAGGAGACATATATGTACTTTTTGTTGTTTCAAATAATTGAGGACAAGGGAGCGCTTGATCTTATTATTGAGACCTCTGACGTTCCACGTGATAATAGAAATAGACTTAGTGTCTGTAGCCATCTTTAAAATGTGAAAATTGAGATTGGGAAACCAACCCCCATAGCAGTTCGATCATAATCAATGCGGTGCACACCAAAGCAGTTTTCCCTCCCTCAACACTCTCCCACCCTAGCCCTCCCTGTATTCCCCCCCAACAATGAGAATACTTAATCCCATAACCCCAACATACCAGTAGCATGACAAAAATAGAGCTCACATCAGCGAGTACTGTGTTATAAAAACAATAAAATTGCAACGGCTTAAACATTACAGTACCAAGAGCTCCGGAAACATAGGTGGCAGAGGGCCCCCCCGGAGCCAGTCAGCCAGGTAGGCAGCCCATGCTTGCGCTCAATCAGAGTGTGGCACGAGGATGAAAGGCCTCAGTAATGTACCTGGCAGAGAAGTGTCCATGGCGCGTCCCGCCATTAAGGAAGGAGTGCAGCAGGATACAGTGGGGTACTGTGCCCCCGCAGGATTCGAGCCATTAAGCCGGCTGCTAGAGGCCAAAGTCCCTATATGAAGGAGTGAGTGCTCCACAATCTAGATAGGGCAAGCGCTGCGGTCCCAATTGTAGGAGAAACATACTTGAGGAGGCAGGAGTCAGTCCGGTAGGGCCTCAATCCACGTGGCAGCTTCCTCCGGCGTATCAAAGAGCCGAACGGTTTCGCCGTCTTCAACTCTCAGTTTGGCTGGGAATAAGGTAGCATATTTGATCCCCTTGTCTCTTAGCCGCTTTCTGACCGCATCAAAGGATTGGCGCATTTTCTGTGTCTCTGCGGTGAAGTCGGGGAAGATAAGGAGTTTCCCGTTGTCGTAAGGCAGCTCTCCCACTCGGCGGGCCTCACGCAGTACAAGATCCCGGTCGCGGAAGTTGAGTAGCCTAAGGATGAAGGCCCTTGGCCGGTTGCCCGGCGGGGGTTTCCTGGCCTGAAGGCGGTGGGCTCTTTCGACCACAAACTGCGGCGAGAATTCGGCCTCTGGGAGCAGCTTCCTGAGCAGGGCCTCAGTGAAGGCCGTGGCGTCAGTACCTTCTGCCCCCTCCGGCAGGCCCACTATGCGCAGATTGTTTCGTCTGCAGCGATTTTCGGAGTCCTCCGCTCTATTCTCAAGCCGCTTCACCCTCCGCACGAGGGATTGGATGTCGGTAGTATTAGTTGCAACCGCTCGTTCGTTCGCGGATGACCGGTCCTCCACCTCCGCAAGTCTGCTCCGGATCTTGACCAGATCTTGGCGGATCAGTCCGGTGTCTACGTGTACTTCATCTATCTTCGCAGATAGCTTTGCGTCGAGCTTCGTTAGCACATCCAGCAGGGTGGCCTGATTCTCCGGCTCTCTCTCCGCCATTGTCTGCACGCCCTTGCTGCGTTTCTTGGGGATGGCCGCTTGCTGAGTCACCGAGCCTCGTGGCAAGGCCGGAGTCGCTGCGATGTCCGCCTCTTTTGCAAATTTGCTCCGGGTCATACGGGAGCCTTCCGGGAGCTCTTGGCAGTCCAGGTCTGGTGTTTTTGAGGAGAATAAAAGCCGTTGAGGATAAGTTAGGGCGGATTACACAGCAGAGGCTGAGAAGGCACGTCCGTTCACTCCGCCATCTTGGTCACGCCTAAGTCCTTTTATTTTATGCGCAAGAAGCCTAATACCAGGTGTACTGAAATAATACTGTACACATATAATTGTCCATTTGTCAAAGTTTTTCAAATCCACAAGCGTTCCACCCACGTAGCCATGACTACGGCCGTGAGGATGGATTTAACAAGCGTGCAGTGCGTATAGTCGTCATCTGACGAAGGCGCAGAGCGCCGAAACGCGTAATGACGCTATACGCACGCTAACTGACAGCCACGCCCACACCCATTGCGAGACGGCCATCCCGGACATCGGAGAACGTGCTGCCGGCCACAGCGCGTTGTTGCCCATCTGCATGCGGAGTTAGCGGTGGACTGTGCCGCTAAATAAGCGAGTTGTTTTACTGGATCTTGTAAGTAGATCTTTTTAAGTTGCGATTAAACTTTCTTTTGGTAATGCACAATGGAGCGCTTCATTTTCTTCTAGACTTGCCTACCCTTGCCAACCTCAATTGGAGCAGCACCGTGCATTAAGACAAGAGGAAAACAAGGAACTGAGATAGCCTGTCACTCTCAGATAGGAGCGCAAGGTTTTAGAATTTTTCTGATAAAAATATATATATAATATACATTTGTGTACCTGTACTAAAAAAAAGTGCCCCATCCTAAATTCTATACTTGGGGGTAGATATACCTACCATCCTAAATTCTATATGTGGTTAAATAGGCTGGCAAAAAAAAAATCAAGCAGGGTGTATAGTCTAATTTTATCCATTAGAAATCAAATTTGCATCACTGGTTGCTTGGATGTCACTTTTCACATGGGTGATAAGGGTGAACTTTTACACTTCCAACAGATTCCAAAACTGCGTGTTGCATTTAGTGTTTTTATTTTCATACTTTGCTTGGCAATCAGAAACAATTGCACTATATACTTGAAAATAAATGGATTTTGTGGGAAAAATAAGGCAGTATACTAAACCTCTGTATATATTCAGATTACTGCAAGGTGTACAGCAGGACTACTGTACCTCTCTTGGTTCCAGCCATTGGGCCTCCTAAGCTACACTGCTGCATGGCTGTGTGTACTCCAGGTTTTTCTGCAATTACTTCTGCTGCAGTTATCCATCCACACTGCCAATATTAAGCCCTCTTACCCACGTCAGAAGAAGAGATGAAAGATCGTGTAAATAGTGTCACCAAAACCAGGAACCAAAGGGCTCCCAAGTTAAATTGAACCCAAGCTCTTAAACAGCATACAATGAAAACACAATTGCTAAGAAATTCACTCTGTGGCCCATATGTAATTCAAGTTTTCTCCTGAGTTTTCTTCTAGGAGATCATTTTTCATCTTCAATTTAATTTAACTTTTTAACACTTTGCAATGGAAAAAGTACCGAAAAGGTACTGTCAAATTTATTTTGAGTATTTCTTTACTTGCTAGGGGTGTAAAAGGATTTTTATTTACAAGTTGTCAAAATATCACCTAAGAGAAAACTCAGGTGAAAATGTGAATTGCATATGGCCCACTGCAATCTGGATTTCGGCCTGCCCACTCAACTGAAACTGCTCTCACCAAAGTGGTCAATGACCTTGCCTTAGCTAAATCTGAAGGTAAATACTCAATTTTTCTCCTCCTTGATGTTTCAGCAGCTATCGACACCGTAGATCATCCCCTACTCCTCCAGTCCATGGACATTCACGATCTCGCCCTGACCTGGTTTTCATCCTACCTCTCGAAACCGCTCCTTCAATGAGTCCTCGTCCACCCCCAACCACCTCTCGGTAGGAGTCCCCCAAGGCTCGGTCCTTGGCCCCCTAAGGTTCTCCCTATACACATCCTCCATTGGCAAGGTTTTCTCCTCCATGGGTTTTAACTATCATCTGTATGCAGATGACACCCAAATCTACCTCCACACCCCTGACATCTCGACCACTACCATGGACAAGGTGTCTTCCTGCCCATCAGCCATCTCCTCCTGGATGTCCGCTTGGTTCCTGAAACTAAATCTAGACAAAACGGAATTTATGATCTTCTCACCCCGGCCATCCATAAACCTCCCAGAAGTGCATGTCACTGTTAACCACACTACCATTCGCCCTACTTCTCAAGCCCGCTGTCTGGGTGTCACCCTGGACTCCGCACTCTCCTTCACTGCCCACAGCCAAAACCTCAAGTCCTGCAACTTCCACCTTGGTAACCTCTGTAAGATTCGCCCTTTCCTGACCTCTGCCACAACCAAACTCCTCATCCATGCCCTCATAATTTCCCGCCTCGACTACTGTAATGTCCTTCTGTCTGGCCTCCCTATGACCCGAATAGCCCCACTGCAGTCCATCATTAATGCAGCAACCAGAATTATCCACTCCTCCCATCTCTCCACCAGGGCGCCCTCCACTGGCTTCCTATCCAGTCCAGAATCAGATTCAAGATATTGTGTCTGACCTACAAATCTGTCCACAAAACCTGTCCAACCTACATTTCTGATCTTACTTAGAGGTACACACCTAGCCGCTCATTCCGTTCCTCCAATGAACTTCGCCTGACCGCCCCCCCGCAACACACGGTCCCATGCACGCCTCCAGGACTTCTCAAGAGCTGCTCTAACACTTTGGAACTCCCTACCTCCACCCATTAGGGCAGCCCCCTCCAACATCTTCAAGAAGGCCCTCAAAACTCACCTTTTCACTCTGGCCTACCACCCATAACAATTGCTCTAAACCCACAATGGAACTCTGGTCCCTACCTTTCGTGTCTCTACCTCGCCTTCTAGATTGTAAGCCTTTGGGCAGGGTCCTCCTTTTGTGTCCTACCTGATCATGCACCTCCATTACTGTGAACCCATGCTACGCATCTGAGTGAACCTAACTTGCCTAATCTCCATGCTCCATCCAGTGACTGACTAAGCATTACCTTATGCTCCTACTGTGCTGTGTGATCTGGTCTTTCTTGTATTCGGGTATTGTCAAATTGCTGTATGTCACCCCTAAATATTGTCTGTAACCTAAATTAATGTTCAGCGCTGTGCAATATGTTGGCGCTTTATAAATACAATAAATAATAATAATAAATAAATGGCCCCATGTATTTAGAGAGCTCAGGCTGTCTAACAAGCCATTATCAGCAAGTGTGAATCAGGGCTGTGAGCTGTACCAGCCTGGACCCTTGTTTTGTGTGTAAACAAATGAAGGATAACCCTTTCTGTGCTCCCAGGAATGTCCAAGAATTTAATACTTCAGGTTTTGTTTTTTTTTAAGGATTTTTATAAGTTGTGACATCTTTTTCTTTAAAGAAAAGCTGTAATAAAAAAAAAAAAAAAAAAAAAGTTACGGAGATAGGCGAAAATAGCCTATTCCTGTCGGTCTGCTCTACTGCACAGGCGCAAGTCTCATGCGCCTGCATAGTAGAGCGGACCCGACAGATTGGCTATTTCCGAGCGAAAAGCCGCAACAGCGCCCTCGCTGGAGCCAAAAAAGGTAAATATTGCACAGCCTGACAAATTGTCTGCTGTGTGTTCCGCAGGCTGCAGCGAGACCGCCGTGGGACACAGGACGACAGGGGGAAGCCTCGATTGGATCCAGAGGCTTCCCTCTACCAAGGTGAGTAAACCCCAGGGGAACTTTTTTCGTTACAGAGTCTCTTTAACCACTTGAGGACCGTAGGCTTTACCCCCCTTAAAGAGGAACTCCAGTGAAAATAATGTAGTAAAAAAAAAAGTGCTTCATTTTTTTACCATAATTATGTATAAATGATTTAGTCAGTGTTTGCTCATTGTAAAATCTTTCCTCTCCTCGATTTACATTCTGACATTACATGGTGACATTTTTACTGTGGGCAGGTTATGTAGCTGCTCCTTAGCTGTTCCTGTCTGTGAACATTGTTACATTGTGGCAGTTTGCCCAGAGTACCGTGGTACTTAGAGCTTCTTGTAGGAGAGGTTTCAGCACAAAATCAGTCCTACAGTGGCCCCTGATGGTCTGTTTGTGAAAAGCATTATATTTCTCATGTAAAAGGGGGTATCAGCTACTGATTGTGATAAAGTTCAATTCTAGGTTGGAGTTTCTCTTTAAGGACCAGACCCTTTTTTTCCATTCAGACCACTGCAGCTTTCACGGTTTATTGCTCGGTCATACAACCTACCTACCACCTAAATGAATTTTGGCTCCTTTTCTTGTCACTAATGAAGCTTTCTTTTGGTGCTATTTGATTGCTGCTGCGATTTTTACTTTTTATTATATTCATCAAAAAAAAGACATGAATTTTGTCAAAATTATTTTTTTTAACTTTCTGTGCTGACATTTTTCAAATAAAGTAAAATTTCTGTATACATGCAGCACGAAAAAATGTGGACAAACATGTTTTTGATAAAAAAAAAACCCATTCAGCCTATATTTATTGGTTTGGGTAAAAGTTATAGCGTTTACAAACTATGGTGCAAAAAGTGAATTTTCCCATTTTGAAGCATCTCTGATTTTTCTGACCACCTGACATGTTTCATGAGGGGCTAGGATTCCAGGATAGTATAAATACCCCCCAAATGACCCCATTTTGGAAAGAAGACATCCCAAATTATTCGCTCAGAGGCATAGTGAGTTCATAGATATTATTTTTTGTCACAAGTTAGCGGAAAATGACAGTTTGTGACAAGAAAAAAAAAACAGTTTCCATTTCTGCTAACTTGTGACAAAAAAAAAAAAAAATGAAATCTGCCACGGACTCACCATGCCCCTCTCTGAATACCTTGAAGTGTCTACTTTCCAAAATGGGGTCATTTGTGGGGTGTGTTTACTGTCCTCGCATTTTGGGGAGTGCTAATTTGTAAGCACCCCTGTAAAGCCTAAAGGTGCTCATTGGACTTTATGCCCCTTAGCGCAGTTAGGCTGCAAAAAAGTGCCACACATGTGGTATTGCCATACTCAGGAGAAGTAGTATAATGTGTTTTGGGGTGTATTTTTACACATACCCATGCTGGGTGGGAGAAATATCTCTGTAAATGACAATTGTTTGATTTTTTTTTTTTTTTTTTTTTTTACACACAATTGTCCATTTACAGAGAGATTTCTCCCACACAGCATGGGTATGTGTAAAAATACACCCCAAAACACATACTACTTCTCCTGAGTACGGCGATACCACATGTGTAACACTTTTTTGCAGCCTAGGTGCGCTAAGGGGCCCAACGTCCTATTCCCAGGTCATTTTGAGGCATTTGTTTTCTAGACTACTCCTCACGGTTTAGGGCCCCTAAAATGCCAGGGCAGTATAGGAACCCCACAAGTGACCCCATTTTAGAAAGAAGACATCCCAAGGTATTCCGTTGGGTGTATGGCGAGTTCATAGAAGATTTTATTTTTTGTCACAATTTAGTGAAAAATGACACTGTGGGAAAAAAAAAAAAATCAATTTCCGCTAACTTTCACAGGAGGTGATTGATGGGTGTCTCAGGGGGGGTGGTTAGAGGGGAAAATAGATGCAATCAATGCACTGGGGAGGTGATCGGAAGTGGGTCTGAGGGGGATCTGAGGGTTTGGCCGAGTGATCACGAGCCCACACGGGGCAAATTAGGGCCTGATCTGATGGGTAGGTGTGCTAGGGGGTGACAGGAGGCGATTGATGGGTGTCTCAAGGTGTGATTAGAGGGGGGGAATAGATGCAAGCAATGCACTGGCGAGGTGATCAGGGCTGGGGTCTAAGGGCGTTCTGAGGGTGTGGGCAGGTGATTGAGTGCCCTAGGGGCAGATAGGGGTCTAATCTGATGGGTAGCAGTGACAGGGGGTGATTGATGGGTAATTAGTGGGCGTTTAGGGTAGAAAACAGATGTAAACAATGCACTTGGGAGGTGATCTGACGTCGGATCTGCGGGCAATCTATTGGTGTGGGTGGGTGATCAGATTGCCCACAAGGGGCAGGTTAGGGTCTGATTGATGGGTGGCAGTGACAGGGGGTGATTGACAGGTGATCAGTGGGTTATTACAGGGAAGAACAGATGTAAATAATGCACTGGCGAATTGATAAGAGGGGGGGGGGGGGGGTCTGAGGGCAATCTGAGCGTGTAGGCGGGTGATTGGGTGCCCGCAAGGGGCAGATTAGGGTCTGTTCTGATGGGTAACAGTGACAGGTGGTGTTAGGGGGTGATTGATGGGTAATTAGTGGGCGTTTAGGGTAGAGAACAGATGTAAACAATGCACTTGGGAGGTGATCTGAAGTCGGATCTGCAGGCGATCTATTGGTGTGGGTGGGTGATTAGATTGCCCGCAAGGGGCTGATTGATGGGTGGCAGTGACAGGGGGTGATTGACAGGTGATCAGTGTGTTATTACAGGGGGGGGGGGATAGAGGCATACAGTACAGGGGGGGGGTGATCAGGAGGGAGCAGGGGGCAGTTTAGGGAATAAAAAATAAATAGTGTCGACAGATAGTGACAGGGAGTGATTGATGGGTGATTAGGGGGGTGATTGGGTGCAAACAGGGGTCTAGGGGGTGGGCAGGTAAATCAGTGTGCTTGGGTGCAGACTAGGGTGGCTGCAGCCTGCCCTGGTGGTCCCTCGGACACTGGGACCACCAGGGCAGGTGGCAGCCTGTATAATAGGCTTTGTATACATTACAAAGCCTATTATACACATGGATCGGCGGAGATTTGTATTCCTCCGCCCGCCGGCGCTGCTAAGTGGCCGGCGAGCTGGAGGCTAAATCCCCGGCCATCGATCCCCGGCGGAGGATCGCGTCACGGATGACTCGATCGCTCCGCCCATGCCTGTACAAGGACCGCCGCCAATTGTACATGCGGCGGTCCTTGCGGGATCCACTTTCCGGCTGCCCCTGTGCAGTGGGCGGTCGGTAAGTGGTTAAGGTCATTATGCTGTGGCTTAGCTTTTACAGCAGAAAGGAAATTCTGAGTTTAGGTCCACTTTAATAAAAATAAGTCAACTTTTACCTGTTAGGTAAAAATCAAAACAAAAAAAATATGGGGGCTCCATTTATAATTTAATTATATTTTATGTGGTGTTATGAATATGGTAAAATAAAGGAAATTAAGAAGGGGCAAATACTTTTTCACACCATCGTATATGGACCAAGTGCCACATGTAAAAGTTTTACTAGCAAAACAATAGGGATGGACAATGAGATGTAAATAATTTTGAGTTGCTGATGCTGGATTATATAAATTTTGTATGCCAATTTATGCAGCTTGAAAATGTACCAATTAAATTGAAACTGGGTTAAATTTGAGTGACCCATTTTCAAGCCGTAATAATCATGCATCAATTTGGAATTATTTGCGTCTCATTGACCATCCCTACAATTCAATACCATTTCCACACAAATAATTTCAGGAGACAAAAGATAAACAGCAAATTTTATATTTATTTAGGAAATGATTTGCAAATAATCAAACTTTAACTGCAAAAAACTCTCCCTGAATTACAAAAAGCCAACAGGATTGATGTACAATACCACAGCAAGGAAAGTGGTGTGCTAGGTTGGACATAAGGCGAATCATCCTGAGGGGAAAATTGCAAGGTGCAGCAGCATGTCACAGAAACCAAGACAAATCATTCAGTGTTGTTTTCTTCTGAAAGAACAACCTGCAGACAGAAAGTACTTAGTCAATGCTGCTCACACAGCAGGATACACATAGCATAGCAATCTTGCCAGATTTACTCAGCAGTTTATATCTTCAGAGCTTCTTAGCTTTCATAATGGGTTGCAAAGCATTGCCAGGAACAGAAAATTATAGCAGAGGGGTGCATATCCATTGCTCTGGGTTAGAACGTTGTGTGTGCTGCCTCATAGAACTGAAAAAATACTGTGCCATAGTATGCAAGTCCAATACTATATACCGATGTAGGCTAATTATTGGGCTTATTTGTAGTCACTCCCATCCTCCTACATCAAACCTGCATGTCTGTCCAGCTCTGCTTAAATTAAAGCAGGGGTGTCAAACTTAAAAAGACAGGTGGCCAAAGTTAAAAACTTAGACCAAGTCAAGGCCCACCAGTCATACCACAACAGCCCCTGCTGCACTGTGAACATTGCAATAGGTGGCGCAATGCAGCGCAGCAAGCTGCATTACAGAGTGGCAGTTATGTTGCAACGCTCCACTACAAACAGGGCCCAAGGCTATGCTATGACATACAATGAAGAAGTGCAGGTAACGGCCGCTTTGTCATGCAACTTGCTGCACCTCCATGTACCACCTATGTGACATGCACAGTGCGGCTGGGGGTGTTGCGGTATAATGGTGTGCGGCATCTTAAAGTGAACCTCCGGACTAAAAATCTACTCAGCAGAACTGAAAAGGCTTGGTGTTTCTCTAACGGTTTCACAGCATCACAACTTTGTTTTTCTTACCAAAGCATCATTTTTAGCTGCATTTTTAACTAAGCTCCACCCATCAAAGAAAAAAAGGCCGGGCTTTTTTCCCCTGATGCTGTGCAGAGCATGATGGGATTTCCTAGGTTGTTATTCACGTTGCCTAGCAACTGGGAGAGGTCAGGACACAGGACAGTTGGAACTGTGTCTCATGTTCCCAGTAACCTCCTTTCAACCAAAAAGATGGCTGCCATCATGAAATCAAACATTTGCCTGTTCTTTTAAAACAGGGTGGGTAAGAGATTATATTACCTATTTTAATTGACATAACTAATTAAAGTGAATGTTTACCAAGTTAAAAATAAAAAAAAAGTCAGATACTCACCTAAGGAGAGGAAAGGCTCGGTCCTAATGAGCCTTCCCTCTCCCGGTGCCCGGTCCAGCGCAGGATCCCCCGTGGCAGTATTCGACCAGTTCGGTCAAATACTGCCACTTCCGCAGCCGAAGGGAGCTTTCGGAAGCCTTCGGGAGCACTCGGGCTCCCGAAGACGGGCCGCTCCATACTACGCATGCGCCCTCTATGACGCACGCGTGCGTAGTATGGAGCGGCCCGTCTTCGGAAGCCCAAGTGCTCCCGAAGACCTCCAAAGTCCCTGCGGTGGCGGACGCGTACGGGGGAGCCAGCGCAGCACCGAGGGCACCGGGAGAGGAGAGGGAAGGCTCATTAGGACAGAGCCTTCCCTCTCCTTAGGTGAGTATCTGACTTTTTTATTTTTAAATTGGTAAACACTGGCTTTAATGACAGTATGTTTGTTTAGGATGGAGTTCCTCTTTAATGTACTAAAATAGAAAAAAAAAAAGCTCACTGAGTGCGAGTACAGGTACCTGGAGCCAAAAGGAATAGCCTCAGTTAATATAATGGGCTGTATAATATAGCAGCCAGAGCTTGTGCGGCCGCGGGCCAGATTCAATGTTAATTCATCAACCACTGGTGGGCCAAATGTTATGGCACCGTGGGCCAGAGCAGGATTAAAAAGGATACCAGAGTTGAACAATTTATTAACCTCCTGGGCGATACAATAATATCGCCAGGGGTCGGGGCAGCACTTTCTTTTTTTTTTTTTTTACTCATGTAGCTAGCCTAGCACTAGCTACATTATAGCCGCTGTGCAGCGTCATCCCCCCCCCCCCCCGGCGGTCAAAGCAAACAGGAAATCCCGTCTAGAACGGGATTTCCTGTTTGGCTTCCCCATTGCCACGCCGACGATCGGGATGACATCATCGATGTCAACGTCGTCGTGACGTCAGAGGGAGTCCCGATCCACCCTCAGCGCTACCTGGCTCTGATTGGCCAGGCTGCGCACGGGGTCGGGGGGCGCGTCAGCGATCGGTATATACACGCAGCTAGCATAGTGCTAGCTGCGTGCAACAAAAAAAAAAAAAAATTATGCGGCGGCTTACCCTGAGCTCAGCTCGGGATTATCGCCCAGAGGGTTAAGAATATGGGGGGACGGGGGGTTTGCAGTCATGTATTAGATGCATTCCTCATGCCCACCGCTCCCCTCCTTTATACTCTAAATTGCCACCTCAGCCCAGGTTGCCCAAGTCGGGTAGTAGTGCACAGGCTCGTGTGGCCAGAAGCGTTCTACACCAATGACATTCTATGCAGAGTGCTGGCCGCGCGCGCCTGTGCACTAAAGCCCAACCCAGGCAACCTGGACTGAGCCGCTGTGGCAGCAATTTAGGGTATAAAGGAGAGGGGCGGAGGGGAACTGTGCTTCATGTTACCTTTAAGTGAAAATACACAAAGTATATGGAGGCTGCCACATTTATTTCCTTTTAAAACTATACCAGTTTCCTGGCAGCACTGCTGATCTATTTGGCTGCAGTATTGTCTAAATCACGCCAGAAACAAGCATGCAGCTAATTCTGTCAGATCTGACAATAATGTCAGAAACGCCTGATCTGCTGCATGCTTGTTCAGTATTAGAGGCAGAGGATCAGAAGGACTGCCAGACAACTGGTAATTCTTAAAAACAAATAAATATGACAGCCTCTATATACCTCACTTCCCTTTAAAACAATAATGTACACTGAGAATTGTACATTAATAGTTTCAGCTTTAAACTCATTTGCAGATGATTTGCAGACGATATTTACCTTCCGTTAGCCTGGCTTTTCCACCTGTGGGCTGACACAGTACAGTTGAACAGCCTACACAAAGGACAACTGTCTGCGCATGGCTGAATACCGTAGTGATCTTATAGCAGCCTGGAAGGAAAGCACATACAATTACATAATCATTTCAGACCTGTATGTCAAATCTGATGGTAATCAACATTCTGAAAAAATATATTCTTAATTTAAAAACTTGTAAAAAAAAAGCCAAGCTTACCTCGGGTAATGTCTTTTCCAGTAGTCCGAGTGACAGCACCCCTCCTATGAGACTTGTCTCCCTCCCAAACTTTGGACAGGAAGCTAGAAGATACAAATTTGCATAACAGGCAGGCAGGAGTAGTATATAAAGATGTTACTCACAAAAGGTATTCAGTTATAAAAAAAGACACGGACACCAAATGCTGCTGAAACGATTAATTTAATTATGCCCTTTATTAGGGTGGGCCGGAGGGGTGCTGTCACTCGGACTACTGGAAAAGACATTACCCGAGGTAAGCTTGGCTTTCCCAGAACGTCCTCCTGACAGCACCCCTCCTATGAGACGATAAACAAGAACATTATAAGTTAGGGAGGGACTACTGCCTGCAACACCTTTCTTCCGAATGCTAGATCAGTATTGGCTAATAAGTTTAGTCTATAATGTTTGACAAACGTATTTTGGCTGGACCAGGTGGCCGCTCTGCAAATCTGCTCTATCGAGGCGCCTGCCCTCTCTGCCCAAGATGTTGATACACTTCTTGTGGAGTGAGCTTTAATTGAGGTCGGTAAAGGCCTCCCTTGAGTCTGATAAGCCGCGGTGATAGTTTGTCTGATCCATCTTGCAATTGATGTCTTAGAGGCTTGCCTCCCCTTGAATTTCCCCGCAAACAGCACCAACAAGGCATCTGATCTTCTCCAAGATGCAGTCCTTTCAAGATAATGAAGGATACACCTTCTAACATCCAAACAATGAAGCTTCCTCTCCTTTTCATTAGTTGGTTTATCACAGAATGATGGCAGAAAGATCTCCTGAGATCGATGAAACTTTGAAGTCACTTTAGGAAGGAATGCAAAGTCTGGACGTAGAGTAATCCTATCCTCCGAGATGGTACAATAAGGTGGCTTAATGGATAAGGCCTGAAGTTCGCTGACTCTCCTGGCTGTGGTGATTGCCAGAAGAAAGGCCGTTTTCAACGTCAGAAATTTATCTGGAATCTGATCCAGAGGCTCAAAGGGATGTTCACAAAGACTCTGTAACACCACATTCAAGTCCCAAGGGGGCACCTTAGATATCACCACAGGCCTGAGACGTTTAATTCCCTGAAAAAAACGAAGAAAAAACTCCTCCTGAGCTAATCTTCTCTCTAAATATACACTCAAAGCTGCTGTCTGAACTTTAAGAGTGCTGGAACTTAACCCCATCTGAAATCCATCCTGAAGAAATTCCAGAGCTGAGGCGGAAAGTCTAGAATCCTTCTCTTTCCTTGTACACCATTCACAGTAAATTTTCCATGTCTTCTGATAAATCTGCCTCGTCACCTTCTTGCGGGATTGTATTAACGTTTCAGAAAGTTTATCCGAAAACCCCTTTGATTTCAGGATTCCCCACTCAATCTCCATGCTGAAAGGTGAAGACGCTTGAAGTCCGGGTGAAGAACTGGGCCCTGCGACAACAAATCTGTTCTGACTGGTAACATTATTGGTTGACACATCGCTAAATTCTGTAACAGAGCAAACCACGGTCTTTTCGGCCAGAAAGGTACTATGAGAATTACTTGTGCTCTGTCCTGCATAATCTTGTTCAGAACCCTTGATATCAGAGGTATTGGGGGGAATGCATACATCAGGTTCAACCGCCACTCTATCGAGAAAGCGTCTATTTCCCACGGATTGTCCTTTGGATACAGGGAGCAAAACTTTAGACACTTTGAATTTTGTCTCCTTGCGAATAAGTCTACTGCAGGGGTGCCCCATGCCTGGCTGATCTGAACAAATACTTCTGGATTCAGAGACCATTCGTCTTGTAATATCGCTGACCTGCTGAGATAGTCTGCCACAACATTGCAAGTCCCCTTCAAATGAACTGCTCTGACGGATGTTAAGTTGCTCTCTGCCCAATGCAGAATCCTTGCTGTCTGAGACCACAACCGACGACTTCTTGTTCCTCCCTGATGATTCAGGTAAGCCACTACACTGCTGTTGTCGGACCTGATCAGGACATGACACTGATTGATTTGATCCTTGAAGAATTGAAGGCTTCTCCATACTGCTTCCAGTTCTCTGCTGTTGGAGGATCTTATTGCCATAGCTCTGGACCACTGCCCTTGTGCTGGTAGAGAGTCCATGTGAGCGCCCCACCCCCACGTACTGGCATCCGTCGTTATGATTCTTTGTACTGGAAAAAACCACATGCGGCCTTCCGATAGGTGAGACAGTTCCTGCCACCAGTTTAACGACACTTTCACACCGTATGGGATCAGAATCTTCCTTTCTAGTGCTGAAATGTTCCTGTTCCAGCTCCTTAGTATCCACAACTGCAGGTTCCTGGCATGGAATTGACCCCATTGTACTGCAGGGAAGACTGAGCTTAACAGACCGAGAAGTGCCATGGCTTTTCTTATACTGATGGACCTTGATTTCTGAAAAGAAAGAACAGAATTAAGTACTGCCGAAACTTTTCTTTCTGGGAGAAATACTCTTTGCTGGCGGGAGGAAAAAATAAACCCCAGATATTCCATAGATTGGCTGGGTATTAGCGCCGATTTTGACCAGTTAATTAACCAGCCTAAAGACTCTAGACTATCAATGCATATCTTAACCTGATCACTTACAGACTGTAAAGAATTACCCCAAATCAATAAATCATCTAGGTAAGCAATGATGTTAATGGACCTACACCTCAAGACTGCCAAAACTTCTGCCATCACCTTTGTGAACAGCCAAGGTGATGAAGCTAGCCCAAAAGGTAACACATTAAATTGGAAATGTCTTACCTCTTCTTGTAGGTGAATTGCAAATCTTAGGAATTGCTGGGACTCTAGATGAACTGGTACATGCAGGTAGGCATCTTTGAGGTCCAGAGAAGCTAGAAAACAGTCTTTTTGCAACAGGGTTATTACAGACTTCACATTGTCCATTCGAAACTTCCTGTATTTTACGGCCCTGTTCAACCCCTTTAAATTTAGAATAAATCTGAAGGCTCCCTGAGGCTTTTTTATCAGAAAAACTGGTGAGTAGAACCCTTGGCCTCTCTGGCAGGATGGTACCTCTCGGATCACTCTTTTTTCCAGAAGGGAAGCAACCTCCTCCTGTAATGCCTTCCTTTGGTCTGGTGATTTTGGCTGTGGAGTTACCACATACTGCAGGGGTGGGGGATACTCGAATTCTATCTTGTAACCTTCCAACACTATTTTCAAGAGCCACTGACTTGTGAACCGCTGGCACCATGTTTCGTAGTAGTGGGAAAGCCTTCCCCCTACTGGAATACTGGCGTCATTGCTTATTGGGTTGGTTGGACCGGGGAAAAAGAGCCTTCCCTTTTTGGTTTCTATTTGGAATCCACTTCTTTTTAGGTGGGACCTTTGCCTCAGGTTCCTTGTTGCCGCTGCGAGCTGGGCCCCTGTACTGAAAAGCTCTCTTTTTGGTCGGAAAATTTTTCTTATAATCTGAGGTTCTCTCTAGCGTCTGGTCTAGCTTTGAACCAAATAACAGTTCACCTTCACAGGGCAAACCACACAACTTGGAGCGAGACGAATTGTCCCCCTGCCATGTTTTTACCCATATACCTCTCCTTGCCGAGTTGACAAGGGCAGTTGTTCTGGCCGTTAATTTAACCGTATCATCCGCTGCATCAGTTAAGTAATTAGTAGCGTTAAACAAATCTGGAAAGTCCTCTAAAATTTCTTCTCTGGGCACCCCCGAAGCTATCTTAGACTGAGTCTGCGTGAGCCAAGCTTTAAGGGATCGTCCCACTGCCGTGGATGCCACTGCTGGTTTAAATGTTAAAGATGCTGACTCCCAAGCTCTACGCAACAGATTGTCCATCTTTTTATCAATGGGGTCTTTTAAATTCCCAAAGTTCTCAAACTGCAAATCGGATTTTCTCGACACCCTTGAAAACGACGGGTCCAGTTTGGGAACCGGACCCCAGAATTTTTGATCTTCCGGACTGAAAGGATAACGACGAGAAAGAGACTTGGGCCAAAATGCCCTCCTTTCAGGGTCATCCCACTCCTTCCCAATCATTGACTTTAGAGAGGAATGGACTGGGATGAAACAATTCTGGGGTTCCGCCAAACTCACGTACATCTGATCCAAGGGGGTCAAAGATTTCCGCTCCACTGTTATCCCCATAGTATTTTGCATTGCCGACAACAAGTCTTTCATTAAGTTGGGTGCGAAAGCAAACTTCTGAGTAACCTCTGGGTTTTCCTCCTCCTCCCCAGAAATCTCCTCCAAAGATGAAATCTCTCCTTCCTCTCCAGATAAATCTGAATCCCCTGATTCATTATCCTTTCTTTTACGTTTAGCTGCAACTTGATGAGGTGAAGCCTCTAACTGACTGTGCCCCTCAATCACCGGGGCTGGTAAGGGAGCAGGCACAGTATCAGCAGCAGAAGTAGAAGGAACTGTAGATTCCGCCATTGCTGAATCCTTTATCTCTTTAATGGCCGAGGCCATCTCAGACCGCATCCATCCCATCAAGTCCTTAAATACCACTGGGGATTCCTCCTTTACCACCTTCTCTCTACAAGACTGGCACAGTTTCTTCGTAGAGGAAGAATAGAAGCGAGAGTTGCACATAACACAGCGTTTCTCAGTTCTACCAGAAGATTGTCCCCCTTGACCTTGCTGAGACACAGCCTTGTCTTTGTCTTTATCACCTTTTGGGGCTTTAGGCTAAAAAGAAATAAAGACAGACTGTCAGCCTTACAAGGTGGACCTATGATTACAAATCAACTCCCTCAAAGTCTGAAAAATTACAGCTCACCAGAGAGGGGATAGCGCCAGACTCCGCAGAAGTCAGAGGAGAAGGGCCTACAGCGTCCTCCATGATCACCGACAGCAATGGTGATCGTGGCTAACATTCACATATATATACCCCTGTTAATTACCTGCAGCTGAAGTCAATCTTAACACCGCCGCGGCCCCTGCCGCTATGCCGTCAGCTGACTCGTCATGCGGGACGCATGCGCATGACGTCACTTCCACCCGGAACTTCCGGTTTCGCGCTCCTGCCGCCATAAAGCTTCCGCATCTCTAGGAGAAGCCTCCTCCACGCTGTGCGCTGGACCAGCTGAGTCCCCTGCTCAGCCTTACTATGCCCGCGCTGCACGCTGCACTCGCCGCCTGACGTAGTAGCACCTGGAGACCTCTCAAAGCGTCCCGTCCGGGACAGGAAAAACAACTGAATACCTTTTGTGAGTAACATCTTTATATACTACTCCTGCCTGCCTGTTATGCAAATTTGTATCTTCTAGCTTCCTGTCCAAAGTTTGGGAGGGAGACAAGTCTCATAGGAGGGGTGCTGTCAGGAGGACGTTCTGGGAAAAAGGATCCTTCAAGTTTGTAAAACTCAAACCCCATTCCCAACCCATCTCCTACTTGTGGCAAGGGATTGTCCTAAGAGGACCTCTCCAGGGCTTACCTTTCAGACCATGACTGTGCTGGGAGGAGGGGGTAGGAATCAGCTAGGAAAATGAGGGCATGTGGAAGGTTAGGCTATTGTGATGATGTGGGGCACAGGGGTCTCCCACTTGGTGATTGAAGGGGGGGGGGGGGGGGGGTTACAAAATATTTAATTGAATATTCAAACATGATATGGATGTGCCTTGTGGACAGTCTTCCAATTCCTATCCTGCCATGAATGCTTTCATATTACTATGGGAAATACATCTTGCAGGCCATTGGAGCGTGATGAATGTCACTGTACTCATCCTAACATATGTACACTGTAACAGTACCTTGTACTGGGATGCATGTGGGTATGGTATAGGATTACTAACTTTGTACTTAACTGGGCAATACAGAGCTAGTTATGTGATCATTAGGTCAGATTCTTGCTGGAATCTAATCTAATATTCAGTAGCTCAAGTTGGTAAGTAGGTATAGGTTTGATATCAGGGACATACAGGGGAGGACTGGGACCTTTTGGCCTGGGGGGACAACACAAACTAGAGGCCCGTTTCACGGCATCCCCAGCCCAAAGCCATATCTTTCTTGTGTGCAAATCTTCAAATTGTGATGACTTACAGCCCCAGACAGACACACACACACACACACAATGTACCTGATGCCTAACCTCATTTCTCCGCACAATCTACCTGTCTGTGTCTGATGCCTAACCTTAAAGGAGTTATCAGGCTTTTTTTTTTTTATGAAAATAAGTGCTACTTACCCAGGGCTCGTCCAGCCCCAAGCTCCTAGCATGTCCCTTGCCGCAGCTCTGCAGTCAGCTGTTCGCTGCCGCTGCCTCTCAGCCCCCGGCGATGACGTCAGGCTGACTGTGCCTGTGCGAGCGGCGCTGTCAATCACCTCCACATGGACCAGAGCGTACTGTGCAGACGCAGAACTACTCCACCTGCGCAGTACACTCCGGTCCACGTGGCGGTGATTGACAGTGCTGCTCACACAGGCGCAGTACAGGCCGACATCCAGGTCGGACTGGTACCATCGCTGGGGACTGGGAGGCAGCAGCAGCGAATGGCTGACTGCAGAGCTGTGGCGAGGGACATGCTGGGAGCTGGAGGAAGCCCCGGGTAAGTAGCACTTATTTCATTAAAAATGCCTGATAACTCCTTTAAACCCCCCCCCCCCCCCCCCCCCACACACACACACACACACACACACAAACCTACCTACCTGGTGATGCCTAACCCCACTCCTGCCCACCCACCATACAAACTACTTGTCTGACACCTACCCCCCCCCTCCAACTACCTGTTTGACAGTGCCTAACTGCCTGCCTCCCCCCTCCCCTGCCGCCATTCACACCACAAGAAGAAAAAACGTTCCCCCTCAGGCCAGGGTCAGAATGAGGATGATTATCACACAAAAAAAAAAACTCAGACGGCACTGGCCTGGGCAGAGAATTGAATTTGACAGCAGTAGCAGGCAGGCAGCAAAGTGTGAGTAACTCAGTGACAAGAAGGGAGAAGAAGTACAGAAACAAAATTTATAAAAACCACCTTCTCCTCTGGCAACCTGGACCCGACCTCCTCTATCCTCCTGTCTCCTCAGTCCTACACCTCCTCCTTCTCCACAGCAGCAAGCAGCTATAGGTGGCATCTCCGACTCCCAGCCCCCAGAGTGTCCGACTCCTCCAGCCAGGACAGCCAGCCAGCCATTCGTAGCCACAGCTCCAGGCCCCCCCCCCCCCCCCCCCCAGCACAGAAAGCTGAAGAGTGAGACAGCTCACTCCGACGACACCTCAGGCACAGCAGCACAGGGGAGGACTGTGTCCGACTCCTCCAGCCAGCCACTCGTAGCCGCAGCTCCAGGCCCCCAGCCCCCCCAGCACAGAAAGCTGAAGAGTGAGACAGCTCACTCCGATGAAACCTCAGGCACAACAGCACAGGGGAGGACTGTGTCCGACTCCTCCAGCCAGCCACTCGTAGCCACAGCTTCAGGCCCCCAGCACAGAAAGCTGAAGAGTGAGACAGCTCACTCCGACGACACCGCAGGCACAGCAGCACAGGGGAGGACTGTGTCCGACTCCTCCAGCCAGCCACTCGTAGCCGCAGCTCCAGGCCCCCAGCCCCCCCAGCACAGAAAGCTGAAGAGTGAGACAGCTCACTCCGATGAAACCTCAGGCACAACAGCACAGGGGAGGACTGTGTCCGACTCCTCCAGCCAGCCACTCGTAGCCACAGCTTCAGGCCCCCAGCACAGAAAGCTGAAGAGTGAGACAGCTCACTCCGATGACACCGCAGGCACAGCAGCACGTTGCGGGCGGCAATGGCTCCAGGCGGGGGGCGGAGTTAAGCAGGGTCAACCCACCGGGCGGGAGAGGACCTAAGCTATTTGTGTCCTTGTGCCGCTCACATCCACCGCAGGCGCAGCCACGCACAAGGGCACACCACGGCCGGCCGCCTCAGCCCCTTCTCTGATTGGATACTTCAACTTGCCGGGAAATATCGCGCGAGGTTGCGATCCCCACTGCGAACCTGTCACCTGTGGTATGTCTGCGGCCGCTGCGTATAGCAGCGGCTGGCCCTAATTACTTAAGATTTGGGCGGCCCGGGGTGCAATTGCCCCCTGGGCCAGTCCTCCCCTGGGGACATATCAACCATTTACCCAACATAAAGTAAAGGAACCATCTACCGTCTGTACAAAGAGTTACACTCTGCACAAGTCCAAAACATGGCATTAAGATGTACACGGATATCAATTTATAAGCTCTAGGAGAAAAAGTTTTTCTTTGCTAATCCAAGTCATCAACCCTGTAACACCTACATAGCATTTACTTTTAGGAAGGAAAAGGTTTACACCGCACACCTTGGTAATTCCTGTGAAGCCATATCAAAAGTTATGCATGAGTGGTTTTCAACATCACACTATCTCACTAAAGTGGTACTGATCAGACGCAGAAAGCTCCTGGCGACGGTAGCACGGTGGGGCGGGCGACTGGGCCACGCATGGCAAGTAACGATATCAGGACCCCTTACGGAAGATCGAGGAGCGGAGGACAGATTATATTAATCTCTGGTTTCCTTTAAGAAACCAGACTGATGGTGACATGTTGACAGGCCAACTTCTAAACATATAATGAAAGCCATATATAAAGGATCCAACTCCCTTTGCAAAAGCAAAAACATCGTTACAATTTAAAGCTAGGGGTGGCCATACACTGGTCGATGGTTTTCAATCAATATCCGGATAATTTGAACATTTGATCAAATCTAATGCCTAATACACAAGGTTCGATTTTCCGTGCGATAGATGGATCCGACTGATAAAATCCGTCATGTCTGATATTGCTCACGATCGTTTCTGCGCTCAATTTCTCATAGCGGTGAATGGAAAAACGAATGATAAGAGAATCGAGCACAGAATAGAGTGCGGAATCGTGTGGAAAAAACGATCGGGTCAAAAAAAATAAATAAAATAGCACGGAAAAATCTTACCGTGTGTACCCAGCATAATAGAAAACAATGAAAAACTATTCTTGGTTGATTTTCAGCCAAAATCAAAGGGCAGTGTAGGCAGCAGAGCTTACACTCACCTGTTTGCACTTCCCATATTTTCTCTCCACCACCAGGTACTCCTCCCTGTCTCTTCTCTCCAGGGACACCTGTGTCCCGTGACAAACGCTGGAGGCCTCTAGTGGTCACTTAAAGGTATATGCCATGGAGCCTCTAGCATTTGCCAGGTTACACAGGTGTCCTGGAAGAAAAGAGTCGGGGATGAGTACTGGCAGCTCTGGAAAGAGAAGACACTTGGTGGACAGGTGAGTTTAAGCTCCATTACCTTTACGTCCAGCAATGTAGACTGACCGATGAAAGAGAAAACCCTGTGCCCCCAACTGCTGAGTACAATTGTACTAACAGACTTGCAAGCACAAGCTACCTTACACACCTAAAAAAAAGAATAGGTCGTCACCACCATGACAGTGGGGAGTCTGCAGCTACAATGTTCTACTTCACTAACAAATTACCCAGGGCTAGTTTTTTGATAAACCACTTAGTAACTAAAATTGCTGATAAAGATTTTTTTCAGTACAGAAAGTTACAATATATTTACGTTTTGCGACATGATACTCAAAATAAGTAAGCAAGAAATGTGTCTCACCTGGACATTTGACATCCATGAAGTACGAGTTTGGGCTCTGTACCAACCTCTTTTTCTTATGTCTGGTCTTCTCCTCATCAGAGGATGGATGCAGTAAATCTTTTGCCAACTGAAAAATAAATTAGGTTTCCATTTAGAACATTCTTCAACAAGCAAAAGCCAACATACTGACCTGATCAATCTGTACACATCTAAACTGAGCTAGAATGGCTTTACCATGTTAGAACACCAGAGTAACAACTGACAGTGTGTACTGTGTGTGCTGTTTTATAAGCAAGGGAAGACTGATAACTAAATTACAAGGGATAACGTCAGGCTACTAACCATTTCACTGCTGGAATTCACTTATCTACTTTAACCATTGACCTTTGAACAGAACTTAGCTTTGACTCATTGGTCTGTGGAATGCATCAGAAGACGGTTTTGTATGTGAACATACTGTACACTTGTTAGATTAGTTAAAAAAAAAAAGTTTGGTGCATCGTTTGATGTCCCTCCATGATGAGTAAAGGTGGCCATACACTGGCCCGATTTGCGGCAGTTTCGACAGCAGATTCGATCACTGGGATCGAATCTGCTGCCAATCATTCGCGCAACACGCACCCGCCGATCCGATTTCCTCCCGAAATCGGATCGGTCCGTCGATCGCGCCGTGCGGGAAATTACCCTCGATCGCCCGCGGGTAGGGAGCGCGTCGCTAGCGGCGGCCGATCCGATCAGGTATACATTACCTGAGGCTGGCTCCCGGGCATCCCGTCCGTCACTGCTCCCGTCATGGCGCCTCCGGCATCCTCGCATAACTTCCGCTGTCATGCCAGTGACAGCGGAAGTACAACTAGAGGGCGCTCTATTTGAACTTCCGCTGTCACTGGTGTGATAGCTTAAGTTCTATGCGGATGCCGGAGCCGGAGGTGCCACATGACGGGGACATCACGCCCGGGAGCCAGCCTCAGGTAATGTATACCGGCGGGGGGAGCGGCGGCAGCACCACCACAACAGATTGTGATCGGTTTCAGGCTGAAATCGATTCACAATCTGTTTGCAGGAAAGGCAGCCATACGATCCCTCTCTGATCAGATTCGATCAGATAGGGATCTGTCAGCTGGTCGATCTGATGGCACATCGACCAGTGTATGGCTGCCTTAAGACCAATTTAATTCTTCCTCGTTTAAACTTACTATGCAGTCAAAATATTTTCTCCTACAATATTACCTCAGACATGAAAGGGGGTTTGATAACACGTACATGTAAAAGAGGCAGACGGGCCTGATTTATATCCGCAATTTACATAGCAGATAGCCCCAGCGCCTGTTTCACCGAGTGCCCAAATTTCTGTGTATTGCTGCTAGGCCTGAACGATTTTAGGAAAAAATTGAATTGAGCGATTCCTGTCTGAAATTGCGATTTCGATTCGATTCACGATTTCCTTCAAATCAAGCTTTGTTCCTCATCTTTGCCTGTTTGTTCCCTCTCTGCCCCCCAGTCTCTTTGTGCCCCCTTTGCCTCTTTATGCCTCCTCTGGGTCTCTCTCTTGCCCTCTCTGCGTCTCTGTACCCGCTCTGGTTCTCTCGGTCTCTCTCTATGCCTCCTCTGTCCCCCAAGCTGCATCAGTTCTGGAGATAGCTTCCAGCACGAGTCAAGCGATGCCCGTCTATCCACTTTGCCTCCTGCAGGCTCTAATGCACAGAATACTTCCTGTATGTCATGTAACATACAGGAACCAGGAGCTTTGCCAAGCACAAGAGCCGGCAGACTGGGATAGAGGACGGACAGCATTGGACTCGTGCGGAAAGTATGTCCAGCGCTGCGGTCCGCACGCACCGGGACTTTGGGGAGGTGTGAAGCCACTTCTTCAAACTTCCCCCATGTGGAAATGACGGGATCGCGATAATTGCCGCTTTGACGATTCCGAAATTGTGATCTTGGTGATCGCGATTTTGATTTAAATTCGATTTATCTTTCAGGCCTAATTGCTGCCAATCACGGCTTTTTACCATTCTTTATGATTCTGATCCCAGGCTTTCCTGCTTTGTTGATAACACCAGCAGGGCTGTGGAGTTGGAGTAAAAGCAATTAGTGGGTACCTGGAATCAGAGGTTTCATAAACTGGGGAGTCAGATAATTTGTAATTTTTTTAAATTGTCAATTTTTATTAAAAATGTTTAACAATACAGAAAAGTATACCACATTACAGTATATAGTACAGAAGTAGTGATCAAGAAAAGTCCTGCAAATAGTTATAACTGTGTAGATATGTTCAGAGATCTAAAGACCATACTTTTATCACATCTACCTATTGATCTCCCCAAGCTACACACATCAGTTCTTGAATCGTCAAAGATCTCAAGGATTAATTAACTTCAGAAAAATATTGGCATAACATAGCTACTTAAAGGGACTCCGAGCAGTGCATAAAAACAAAATCTCAATTTACCTGGCGCTTTCTGCAGCCCACCGTAGGTCGGGAGGTCCCTCTGCGTCCTTCTGGCCCATTTCCCAGTCTCTGAAATGGCTCCCGGCAACACTGGGACCGAGTGTCGGTCTTTCTCTTCCTGGAAGATTACGTTAATAGTCCTCACGCCGGCCGGCGTGACAGTACTGTGCATGCGCAATTAAATCTTCCAGGAAGAGAGAGCCCGACACTCGGTCCCGGTGTCACCGGGAGCAATTTCGGAGCAGGGCCTGGGAGATGGGCCAGAAGGACGCCGAGGGACCTCCCAACCTACGGTGGGCTGCAAAAAGCCCCAGGTAAATTCAGATTTTGTTTTTATGCACGGCTTGGAGTCCCTTTAAATAGGGCTGTGGAGTCGGTACAAAAATCTTCCGACTCAGTTTCTGTAACCACGACTCCGACTCAAACTCCGGGTACCCAAAATTGCTCAGACTCCGACTCCTTAGTCTAATACTTAACATGGCTGTAGATTTTGTACAAAAATCATGAGACTCCGACTCCTCAGTTTCTGAAACCACAACTCCAACTCCGGGTGCCCAAAATTGCCCCGACTCCAACTCCACAGCCCTGCCTTTAACTAGTAGCATTATTATACAGATCTATTAACTCTGCAAACCTGCCCTTACTAGGGTAAAAACAAACAGAGAGAACTGTCCCACCAAATGTCCCATGAAAAAAAGAAAAAGATAAAAAAGGTCCTAGGTAACTTAGTCGGTTAAAATGTAGGTTTAAATTATAATGAAGAGTAATGGTAATGTTAGGGATTCTGTCTTACCTATCCAAATTTTTATCTGGGAGTTTCATAATATATCTACTTTCAGTGACGCTACTTTTACTCCTCAAGATATTTTCTAATTCCAGATTATATTTAGTAGCATGAATTATTTGAGTTATTGAGGGACTTCTTGGCTTTTCCAATGATTCAGTATAAAATATCTAGATGATGCTAAAATCTGAAATGCTACTAATCTATATTTTAAAGGAATTCGTTCCAGACCAATATTTAAGAGTGCTAGTTGCGGTGATAATTTAAGAGGAGCTTTTAAAACATTTTTCAATAGGTCCTGTATTCCTAACCAAAACAGTTCAAGTCTTGGGCATTGAGTCAGATAATTTTTGTCTCAACTCCAGAGCCCTTGTTTGGTGCAAACAGCATCTTGCCCTTGTGTCAACAGTTCAGGCTGCTAGTGGAGGAGTTATAATGATGTGGGGGACTTTATTGGCACACTTTGGGCCCCTTAGTACCAACTGAGCGTTGTTTAAATGCCACAGCCTAGAATATTGTTGCTGACCATGTCCATCCCTTAATACCACTGTGTACCCATCTTCTGGTAGCTACCATACTCCCAGCAGGATAATGCACCATACTACAAAGCTCACATCCCTAACTAGTTACTTGAACAGGACAATGATTGAGCAGGAGGTTTGCATCATGGTTGTACAACTAATGAACCTGCAGAAACTATGTGACGCTATCATGTCAATATAGACCAAATTCTACAAGATTTAAAAAAACATTCTTGAGAGAATTTATGCCAGAAAGAACCAAGGCATCTCTGAAGGCAAAAGTAGTTTCAACCCAGTACTAGTAAGGTGTACTACACTGTAGAAAAGCACATCAGTCTGGCAACTGCTTCACTGCAAAATTTCACAGGTGAAAACTACTGTAGTTGACCTTCAGCCTTATCATACACAGCTTATCACCATCCCAATTAGTACAATTCATAGCATTTGTACAGTAAATGTGAAACAGGAAGACAAGTCCAGACATGTCACAGCATAAACTACAGGCTGCTCAGGCTCTGCAACGAAATACTTCACACAGCACTGAACGTGAAGTAAAATTTAAAGGACTTACGAAAGGGAGGCGAAATTCACAAAAAAAGTTAATTACCTCATTGCAAAAGCAGACCTCAGGGCAGACAAACAGCACCTTCCCTGTCATTATCAGGTGCTTTATGAGCCTAATCCAGTCTTCATTACAGGTCCCGACCCTCCCCAGGGTCGCCTTATGAGAATTGCCGCTTTAAAAATTATCTGCTGCGCAGCTCTCATAGCCGGAGCTGCGCAGGATTACAGCCCCACTCGTGTCCACCCTCTCTCCGTGCGCTCTATTATACGTCATGTGGGCGGCTCCACATGACCACCCACATGACTTACTACACAGTGCCAGCCAGCCGCGCCCCCTCAGCAGAGAATACAAGCGCTGAGCGAGCAAGTCATCACTCGCTCAGCGCTAGTATTTTCTGCTGAGGGGGCGCGGCTGGCTGGCACTGTGTAGCAAGTCATGTGGGTGGTCATGTGGAGCCGCCCACATGACGTATCGGATGGAGATAGATTGCACGGAGAGAGGGCGGACACGAGCGGGGCTGTAATCCTGCGCAGCTCTGGCTATGAGAGCTGCGCAGCAGATAATTTTTAAAGCGGCAATTCTCATAAGGCGACCCTGGGGAGGGTCGGGACATGTAATGAAGACTGGATTAAGCTCATAAAGCACCTGATAATGACAGGGAAGGTGCTGTTCGTCTGCCCTGAGGTCTGCTTTTGCAATGAGGTAATTAACTTTTTTGCATGAATTTCGCCTCGTAAGTCCTTTAATGATTTTCCCGCCGATATAGAGCAGATTCGATCACTGATCGAATCTGCTGTGAAAGCATTGCGCAAACGCTGACCAAATGATCGATTTCCGTCCAAAATCGATCGTTCCCTTCGATCCATCCGTGTGGAAGATTTCGCTCGATCGCCGGCGGGTTGGGAGTGCGTCGATAGCGGCGTTCGAATGTCCAACAACCGACGCTAGCAGTAATACATTACCCGATCCGGCCGGAGCGTATCCCCGCTGTCACCGCTGCTCCTTCTCCGCTGGGCTCCGGCAGGCTTCACTTCTTCCTGGCCCGACAGGAAGTTTAAACAGTAAAGCACCCTATACTGTTTAAACTTCCCCGGACAGGAAGTACAGTGAAGCTGCAGCTCTGGAGCCCAGAGTGGAGAAGAAGACAGCAGAGACCAGGGGACTCGCGCCAGCCAGATCAGGTAATGTATGCAGGGAGGGTGGCAGCTTCACAGATGGTGAATCGATTTCATGTTGAAATAGATTCACAATCTGTTTGCAGTAAAGGCACCCATACGATCCCTCTCTGATCAGATTCGATCAGAGAGGGATCTATCTGTTGGACGATCTGATGGCAAATCGACCAGTGTATGGCCACGTTTAGAACAAATGTATGTCCCTGATCAACCAGGAAGCTATGCTCAATTGTAGATTTTGTGTTCCTGAAGAGATCCAGGAACTCATTTACTGCCAGTACATACATGCTTAATACCTGATCAGGGAAATCAACTGGGTCAGGTAGAGCCCCTTACTGCCACTCGTGTACAGTTTTCCTTCAGTTTCATTTTGCTAGAGAAAAAAAAAAGAATTGTCCGGAGCAGAGACCGGGGAGAGGCAGCGTTCTGCAGGAGAGCCTTTCATGCTACAGATGCCCCTTTCCCATTAGTCTACCGACAAGCTGGCTGTTGGTATTTTCACATTTCTAATTCCAGAGCAGGTCTTAATTAAACATGTAACAGTGTTCTCCCCAGAATTTTTTTCCAGCCGGGTGGCATGAAAAAGTAGCCGGGAGGGGCGATATGAGAGAATGAAGGGCCAGATCTTCTCGGCTGAACTCTGCTTACAGCAGAGGAGGAGGTGAGCCGATGACAGCCGGGTGCTCACCAAAACCAGCCGGGTGGAGCACCCGGCTAAAAGTGCCTGGGGAGAACACTGAGTAATGAACAGGACAGGGAGGGAGACAGGTGTTGTCAGGGTTAGCATCAAAATCCATAAAAAAAATATATTATAGGCCCCAATCAAGAGATGTTCTACCTGTACCCACAATTGGAGGCCCTTAGGCTAGTTACACACCAGGACGTTGTGTTTAGGGGACGTTATAGGGCACATAACGTGCCCCTAACGCAACGCCTGGTGCTCTCTGGTGTGGACGTCGGAGTGAGCCGCGTCGTGCAGCTCACTCTGGCGTCCGTGATGCGTACTCTTGGACGCATGCGGCATCACGTGGTCCCGCCCGGCCAATCGCCGCACAGAGCGGCTGCTCCAGGAAGTAAACACTGCACGTCACTGAGTGCAGTGAATATTAATTAGCCATGTGCCCGGCCGCTCTCCCCTCCTCCCCAACATGACAGCATGTGCAAACAGTCTAACGCGGCTTAGCCGCAGAGAACGCACAGCATGCAGCACTTTGCTGCGTTACAATGTAACGCAACGTGGGTAGTGTGAACAGCCCACTTTTGTTACATTGCTGTGCGTTGGGAGAGCGTTACAGGCTGCACTAACGTGCGCCTGTAATGTCCCTGTGTGCAAGAAGCCTAAGGGTAGTGTGCACACTATCAAACCAGCAAAGCAGAGAGAGGCTTATAAGCAGCATCACTGCAACAGGCATTAAAGTAACTAGCATGAAATCCCCTATACCAGATGTTTCTTGTAACCCACCCTTCCAGTCTGATGAAACAGCCACTCCTCCAAGAACGTCAAATCACAGTGAGGCCTGGAACCTACTAGGAGCGTTTTTCTGAGCACTTTGTGATTTCAAAAGCTCTTGCTAATGTAATGCTATGGGTGTAATCCCACTTGAGCAATGAGATTTTATAAAAATCCCCCATAGCATTACATTAGCAAGAGCTTTCTTTCAAGTCATTAGCCCTTAGAAAAGGCTGCTAGTGAGTTTGAGCCCTGAATGTTCCTTCAGTTTATTAACATGGAAGTTACAGCCTCTTACGAATTGGCAGCACAGTGAGCACACCATAGTTGTGCTACAGTGGCTTCTGGAAAGCTAGGCACACACTATTGGAGGAACAGGCAAACAAAAACAAAACAAAAAAAACCTACACTCATGAATTGGTAAACACAGGATGTTAACAATATGTCTGCTTTCATGAAAGCAGGAAGTAGAAACATTGCAGATTTATTGCAGGATTTGTATCAGCTGTAACAAAGAAATGTTTTTCTTTAACCACATCCAGACCTTGATGTCTACGCCCCGTTTTCATTCTGTTATACCTGCTAAGGCGTAGATTTCAATCATCCCACTGCACGCTCCCACCGCAGATCACTTGCCTTACTGTCTGTATGGAGAGATACGCAGTGCACATCTCCTGCGTAGACTGGCTCCGACAGAAGTGCAGGGAGCCGGTACCGGCGCTGCAAAACACTGAGGATGGCGGCGTGGGAGCTATCGGAGCGTATGGGGCTGGAGGAAGCCCCAGGTATGTATAAATATTTCCCTGAGCTCTGAGTCCCTTTAACGTGTACACTATTCAGCTGACCTATGAGGTTTCCTGCTGGTTCAGCTTAACTAGCACCACCCTCCTCCACCAATAGAATGAGAACAGATTGTGATAAGTATCCCGACTCTGCTCGTTGTTCTCAGGGTCCTCCCTGTTACCCATCCCTCTAAGCATTCGATGGGATCCTCAGGTTGAATACTTTTCCAGGAAATTCCCCCAAGCAGCGTGGCACATGCTCAGCACAAGCAAGTGCTTATTCACAAGCACTTTCTTTCACTGTGCAATGTGAAACTTGTGCCTGCACAGTTTGGAATTGTTCTGCACCACTCAGAAAAACTTTCTGAGGATACATGAGCAGCGTCAGGACATTCAGAAAAAGGTAATCTAGTTCCCCATGGGCTGTATTCAATAATTTTGTCCCCGATTCAGAAGTACTTGTACCATTGTCACCCACAATTATCTGATTGTTGCAAGACTGTGCCTTTAAACAATTGACCCATTTTAATTCAGATACCATCTCTGCTCCCCACTTTGAGAAACTTATCAATGAAAAAAGATTTGTACAAATGGCTAGCCTGTCACATATTTTGTCATATACACCATAAATCCTACCTAATAATTGTCCTGGGTATCTGCGTCCGTGTCACCTCCAGTGCGCCTGTGCCATGGCCGCTGCCATTCTAGAACCCATTTTTAAAACGGGCTTAATTGTCTACGAGTCAATAAACAAATAAGACTTTAAAGCATCCACAATCTCTTTATATAAATTCCCTGTGTCCCATGTCCCTGTGTCAGTGCTTTTGCGCTAGTGCGTATGTCCAGCACCGACAGGCCGTTGGGACAGGACGGGCGTATGCATGCGCGGCCGACGGGCGCTGCTGCGGCGGTGACAGACCTAGAGCCCATTTTTAAACAGGCTTAGGTCAGCTAGTACAAAATACCTTGAACCCAAAAAACAAAAAACTATAGTTATAAGGCTGCATATAAAGTTAGAACATTAGTATTACTGACTTTATCTGACCTATAAGGGGTAACAGTTGGAGGAAAAAAGAAAAAAAAACGTTGCTTAAAAGAAAAAAAAAAAAAAAAGTTGACGCTATGGCTAGGAAGCAACAGGTAGTAACAGCTGCACCATTTGCACGTCTAGCGCGAGCAATACAATAGCAGCAGGCATGTCATGCGGCACTGCACAGCTCACCATACCCCACTATCACATTGCTGCTGCATGCCAAGTGACAGAGCGCCCCGTCACCCCAGCTTCAGAAGATGATTGTAGCTACCGCACGCTAGCATGCCACGGTACTAGGATGTGCTGTGCTAAGGAATCACGCAGCGCCATTAGCTGTCAACTCACAGGCATGGCTCTCCCTCATGCGCGACAACAACTCTCCACGCAGCATGCAAGATTGTGCACTTCCGGGCAGAGAGGCGGGACAGCTAGAGAGGGCTGGCAAATCACACAGAAGCCATATTAGCTTTGGGCATCTTTTATGTCGGTATAATGTCTGTTGCGCTGCCTCAAAGCTGCCCTCCATGGCAGACATGCGCAGACACTACTTTCTCATTCTGTGGAGATCACTTCCTCATTCCGCAGAGAGAAGGCAAGGCAGCACAAATCAGACATAGCACAGCTCAGACTGTGCTTCTGCAGAGAGCTGCCCTCTAATGGTAATTAATCTGCAGCACTTCCGTGCTGTGAATGGGGTCTATTGTAAAGCGCTGAAGGTGGCTGTGCTGTAGGAGAAGACAGGACAGGACTTTAGGTTAATTTGCAGGGCAGGCAGCCGTCAGGAGTGCTTGATTAGAATACTGAGGAATAATCCAATCAGTCTTCTACCTGCTGTTCAGTTTCCACATTAAAGGCCCATACACACCCACACGTCGGATTTCCATGAACGACGGGTCGTTTGAACGTCCCGTCGTTCGCCCGCTAAATCGGGCGTGTGTACAGACTGTCGTTCGCTTGATAAGAGTGAGTTTGAGCGAGTCACTACTTTTTTTTTAACAGGACAGATCTATTTTATTTGACATAACTACCAGGATCAAATATAAGTTTTAGTTGCGTTTTATTATCTTTATTATTTAGTAATTATATAGTGCTGACAGCACTGTACATATTGTCTTCTTGTCACTAAATGTCCTGATGACCTGTTACCATGGAGTGAAAGTACAGTGCTTTGTAAAAGTATTCGTCCCCCTTGAAGTTTTCCATATTTTGTCATATTACTGCCACAAACATGAATCAATTTTATTGGAATTCCACGGGAAAGACCAATACAAAGTGGTGTACACGTGAGAAGTGGAACGAAAAGCATACATGATTCCAAACATTTTTTACAAATCAATAACTGCAAAGTGGTGTGTGCGTAATTATTCAGCCCCCTTTGGTTTGAGTGCAGTCTATGTCCATAGACATTGCCTGATGAGTGCTAATGACTAAATAGAGTGCACCTGTGTGTAATCTAATGTCAGTACAAATACAGCTGCTCTGTGACGGCCTCAGGAGGTTGTCTAAGAGAATCTTGGGAGCAACAACACCATGAAGTCCAAAGAACACACCAGACAGGTCAGGGATAAAGTTATTGAAAAATGTAAAGCTGGCTTAGGCTACACAAAGATTTCCAAAGCCTTGAACATCCCATGGAGCACTGTTCAAGCGATCATTCAGAAATGGAAGAAGTATGGCACAACTGTAAACCTACCAAGACAAGGCTGTCCACCGAAACTCCCATGCCGAAAAAGGAGAGCGCTGATCGGAAATGTAGTGGTGATTCTAGACAAGCTGCAGAGATCTACAGCTCAGGTGGGGGAATCTGTCCGTAGGACAACTATTAGTCGTGCACTGCACAAAGTTGGCCTTTATGGAAGAGTGGCAAGAACAAATCCATTATTAACAGAAAAGCATAAGAAGTCCCATTTGCAGTTTGCCACAAGCCATGTGGGGACACAGCAACCATGTGGAAGAAGGTCAGATGAGACCAAAATGGAACTTTTTGGCCAAAATGCTAAACGCTATGTGTGGCGGAAAACTAACACTGCACATCACTCAGAACACACCATCCCCACTGTCAAATATGGTGGTGGCAGCATCATGCTCTGGGGGTGCATCTCTTTAGCAGGGACAGGGAAGCTGGTCAGAGTTGATGGGAAGATGGATGGAGCCAAATACAAGGCAATCTTGGAAGAAAACCTCTTGGAGTCTGCAAAAGACTTGAGACTGGGGCGGAGATTCACCTTCCAACAGGACAACGACCCTAAACATAAAGCCAGGGCAACAATGGAATGGTTTAAAACAAAACATATCCATGTGTTAGAATGGCTCAATCAAAGTCCAGATCTAAATCCAGTCGAGAATCTGTGGCAAGATCTGAAAACTGCTGTTCACAAACGCTGCCCATCTAATCTGACTGAGCTGGAGCTGTTTTGCAAAGAATGGGCAAGGATTTCAGTCTCTAGATGTGCAAAGCTGGTAGAGACATACCCTAAAAGACTGGCAGCTGTAATTGCAGCAAAAGGTGGTTCTACAAAGTATTGACTCAGGGGGCTGAATAATTATGCACACCCCACTTTGCAGTTATTGAGTTGTAAAAAATGTTTGGAATCATGTATGATTTTCGTTCCACTTCTCACGTGTACACCACTTTGTATTGGTCTTTCACGTGGAATTCCAATAAAATTGATTCATGTTTGTAGCAGTAATGTGACAAAATGTGGAAAACTTCAAGGGGGCCGAATACTTTTGCAAAGCACTGTATGTGTCCATTCAAAGATATAGTAAATTATTGTTTTCTGTGCAGCCTGGGTGAATTCCAGTAGCAAGTTACCGTAAAGGATACCAGAGCTGACTCACTTATGAGAAACAAGGGGGGCCATTTACAATGAGCTGTCCTGATGGCCACCGCTTCCCCATTCTCCTCCGTTCCTCACGGCTTGCTGAAGATGGCCAGCACCGCGCCTGTCCTGTCCCACATCCTACAGCATGTAATTGCAGCCAGGAGTGCTCCGCACATGATGTAGTCTTGATGTCATGCACAGAGCGCTCCCAGTTGGGTTCGAGTGCTGTGGGGTGTATGCAGCCAGGCCAGCGCAGGCGTGGTGCTACGCGACCCGGTAGAAGTTGCCAGGGGGCAGGGGCGCCTCTGGCCATTTTGTCACTCCAGGCAAGAAAACCTGTGCGACCAACTCCCCCCCCCCCCATGTCCCCCTCAGGAGAATAATCGCAATGCGGCAGCTTTTCACCAGAAAATAATCGTATTACAGTAGTGGTTCAGTGCAATACTACGATGCCGCCGATCTATCGACACTATACCACTGTGTCAAATTGAAAAATGTTCTGTGTAAATTTTTAGATATTTTTGCACTGAATTGATCGAAAGTAATATCGATGCGATTTTCTTTTGGCGGACTCAAATTTCTTGAGCTGCAGCCACTAAGAATCGCTCAGTAGGCAGTATCAGTGTTAGGGAGTCTTGCCCAAGGTCTCCTACTGAATGGGTGCTGGCTTATTGAGTAGGAAGAGCTGAGATTTGCATTCAGATCGCGTGTGCCAGATGCAGAGCCCTTAACCATTACACTATACAGAAAAGAGCTTTTATTTAGCTATATGACAAGAAGACAGCCAGCACTAGGGGAAGGGGGGAAACGAAGGTAAACGAGGGAGTAAAGAGGAGTGGAGAGATACTGAGAATAGCCTGCGATGGTTCAGAGAGCGCATCTGTATTGCAGTCCTATATCACACAGAGGCTACTTGCCTGTAATAGGACTCCTGTCACTGCCAGTCTCTCACACTAGCTGCAGCAGCCATCCTGGAGTCTAGGGACTGTCAAACTTTTCACCCTAATATCTTCTCCAGCTGTCCACATACCATCTTTACAATTGTGAGAACAGACAGAGTTTTTTTTCTACAGAATCTGCAGGAGGCAAGCCTTTCTTCTGCATCATGCTGTGTACATTTACCAGTTTCCTCTGTACATGTATTTTTATTTCCCTCAGCCAGCCTAGCAGTTGGCTGAGGATGTAATGGTTAAGGGCTCTGCCTCTGACACAGGAGACCAGGGTTCGAATCTCGGCTCTGCCTGTTCTGTAAGCCAGCACTAATTCAGTAGGAGACCTTTGGCAAGTCTCCCTTACACTGCAACTGCCAATAGAGCGCGCCCTAGTGGCTGCTGCTCTGCTCTGGCGCTTTGAGTCCGCAAGGAGAAAAGCGCAATATAAATGTTATTTGTCTTGTCTTGTCTTGTCCTAGTACTTCACATTGCCTTATATACTGTACCAGCAGCCTGGGGGAAAATCTAGCCCCTTCCCCCCCTGGCCAGTCCGTTCTGGAATGCCTTGTACCTGCTTCCATAGACACCATCCTCCTCTTCTGATGTGTTTTCTTTTCAAGGTCATAAGGAGGGGCGGGACAGGAGTGCACAGACACACTCTAGATCTCCAGATAACTAATTAGGGAATGTCATACATGTGTTGCTGTAGAGAAAAGGTTTGTAGATTCCTTATGAGAGGCTTAGCAGATGCTTTCATAAGAACTTTTTCTCTCCGCACCCTTAGTCTCTAAGGGGGGGGGGGGGGGGAATTTATCAGGCAAAGAAGGTGAACAGGGGAGTGGTGGGCATCTGGACAGCTCATTGTACATGTCAGCTCCCTCCTTTTCTCATCTGTTTGACAGATGCCAGCCTAGCCAGGCGTCGTTATCGCACTCACGTGGTGTAGTGTTCTATGCATGCGCAGTACTTCTGCACCTACACAGAGCATTCCAGACCACGTGCCCGATACAAGCTGCTATGTGTGGTGACAATGGGGAGAGGGAACAGGAAGACATTACTGTGGTCAGCCGCTGCCTCTGGGATCCTCATGCTGACAACTTCGTAGCCCAAGTGTATGGGAAAGCCAGTATTTTCTGTGTGGTGTCCGTGTACACTGTATTTTGCGAGCGACTAGATTTTATTGATTAGCGACACCCCATCTGTGACTGTTATTCAGTGTGCCCATCACTAAGCTATCATGAAACCCTTCCATTAATCCACAAGCACTTTTTACATCTGCCAGGTCTACTAAACTATCGACAGTTGAATTTAAAGTATACCTGAGATGGGGGAAAAGTTCTATAGGGATTTTTCCAGCTCCCGTAGCCTTACAGGTACCTCAGTTTCCCATTGATCCCTTCTGTTGTGCTTCTCGGATAACTCGCAGACTGGGACCAGTAGAAGTGCGCATTTCCTTGATTGTGTTCCCGTGGCCAAGAGCATTCTGCATGTTCTCCCCAGCCACAGGACCGAAGAAGCGTGTGTCCACTGGCAATATTCCGGAGGAGCACAACGGAGCAGGCTAGGAGGAAATTAAAGGACCTGTTAATCTACAGGGGGATTGGAGGAATCCAATAAAGAACTCATTTTGGCAGCATTCAGAAAAGGACAGTGCACAAAAATAATTAGATTCAATAATGCGGAGGAATCCCAAGGTAAGTAAAATACAACTTACACGCACGCACGCACACACACACACACACACACCTTAGGCTTACTTTAAATGACCTTTAGTGTGGGTGGAATGCAAAGCATTATACTCAAATTTTACTGTTACAATTATTAACCCTCCTGGCGGTATGAAAAATTCTGCCAGGAGGCAGCGCGGCAGTTTTTTTTTTTTTTTTTTTAAATCATGTAACGAGCCCAGGGCTCGCTACATGATAGCCGCTGCTCAGCGGCATCCCCCCGCCCTCTTCAATCACCCTCGGCGATCTCCGATCAGGAAATCCCGTTCAAAGAACGAGATTTCCTGGAGGGCTTCCCCCATCGCCATGTCAGCAACGTCGTGACGTCATTGGGAGTCCCGATCCACCCCTCGGCGCTGCCTGGCACTGATTGGCCAGGCAGCGCACGGGGTCTGGGGGGGCGCGCCGCAACGTATAGCGGCGATCGGGCGCGGGGCGGCGGCGATCAGTGTGCTGGCGCAGCTAGCAAAGTGCTAGCTGCGTCCAGCAAAAAAAAAAAATTAAGAAAATCGGCCCAGCAGGGCCGGAGAAAACCTCCTGCGCGGCTACCGCCAGGAAGGTTAATGTACATTTTGTTCACAACAAACAGTATTTTACAATAAACTGCAAGGATGTGCTATTTTTTTTTTTTTAACTGATTTCATAAATTTGAGTTGCCACGCAGTTGTTGTGTATGTTGCTTAACCTCTTGAGGACCATGGTGTTAAACCCCCCTAGTGCCCAGGCTATTTTCTGTTTAATTGTACACTGCAGCTTTAAAGCCAAGCTGCAGGGCCGTACAACTCTGCACACAAGTGATTCCCCCCCCCCCTTTTCTCCCCACCAACAGAGCTCTCTGTTGGTGGGGTCTGATCGACCCCCCCCTGTGTTTATTTATTTTTTTATATAAATATTTATGTTTTTTTAATAATTATTACTATTTTTTTTTTTTTTTTTTACCAAATCCCCTCCCTCCCCCCAGCCAGCCAATCACGGCGATCGGCTGTCATAGGCTTCTGCCTATGAGAGCCGATTGCTCTCTTGTCCCCCAGGGGGACAGCCGTGTCACACGGCTGTCCCCAGTACAGCGCTGCTGCTGATCGCAGCGCTGTACAAGTAAACACACAGCGGCTTCGCTGTGTAACAGTCTTACGAGTGGCAATGGCCGCTCGGAGACTGAAGGCGGAGCTCAGCTCCGCCCACCAAGCAGGAGATGCGCAGCCTGCGCGCAATCTCATGCAAACTGCTTCCCCAGGACTTTACGCCAATCGGCGTTAGGCGGTCCTGGGGCTGCCGCCGCGGCCACACCCATCGGCATGACGCGGTCGGCAAGAGTTAAACCGCTTCCAGACCTCCCTCAATCGCTCCGCTCTCCTGTCGCTGCTGCCCATTCAGCAGAGCTCCATAAGTCGGTCATGAGCCAATTTCATTGGCTGCTGACCCTGTGATTGGCTCACAGTGATCAGAGTCAGGAGCCAATGAAATCGGCTCATGGCAGGCTCATGGAGCTCTGCTGTCATACCAACAGTAGATCAAGTGGGCTGCAGCGACAGGAGAATGGCACAGACAGCAAGAGAGATGAGTCCGTGTGGTGAAATGTTGGTGAGCTCCATTTTTTTTAAACAAAAATCTGGTCCTTAAGGGGCTAGAGACTTCTAGGAAAATGACATACTTCCTTCAGTAGGGGAAAGGTTCTGGATGGTCCTACAGCCCACCATCCATCGCAGGGTCCCTCTATAACGATTAGACTCGGGCTAGCAACACAATCAGTGCACACAATGCAGTGGCCAGGGTGAGCAGGATCGCTTGCAATCCCATCGAGGGGGAACTGGGGACTGCTGTATACAAGCTGGAGCCTTGGCAGAGACACTCCGACAGGCAGCCTTAGCCAAGAAACATCTAGTGTGTCTACAACGCTTAAAGGACACCTGAACTGAAAAAAAAAAAATGGCATACTTACTTCAGTAGTGGTAAGCCTGTAGGTATATGATTCAGAGGTTTCCCAAATCCTTCTGCAGCCCAGTGTTAAAGCGCTGGTTCCCTCTATACCTATTTTACTTACACTGGTCAAATAGGTTTTTACTAGTCCCTCTCCTGGATATGGATGAGCGCATGTGCAGTATGTCCTAACTGGGCATGTGCGAGTAAGGTCCCAGAAGAACTCTGCCATGCACATAGGAACAAAGTGCTTGTGCACTGAGGAAAAAAGTGGACAAGTGGCTTTGTTCTACTGGGCATCTGTAGACCTTCCCCGTACATACCCAGTCAGAATGCACTTGTCCACAGCTGGAAACACAGCTGAAAGAAAAGTCCCGATAAGTGGCGTAGGTATAGAGGGATCCTGCGCTGGAACAGTGGGTTGTAGAAGGGTCCTGTGAAGCCTCTAGAGTCTAGACCAACCCGAGGCTTTCCACTACTGAGGTAATGATCTATCCCCACACAACCTCCACCATACAATCCCACCACACTTTTGAAGGATAGCTGGTGGCAGATCAACTTTCGATATCTATTGTACTAACACAGTCATAAAACATAAATCGGGATTCCACCAAACTAAGTCTCCAATGTTGGAAACCACGTTATGGAATTACTATTACTCCACATAGAAGTCCATGGAAGCCAGTACATTTTTTTTAAACAATTTTTTTTATTGAAGAATAGCAGGTAGAAAAGACAAAGTCTCAGTAGCAGTGCAGGCTTGGTGTCTGTGAACAGCTCTGACCCTAGCAGACAAAATGTTTCTTCGCCAAAAAGATTAGAATTAATTCACATGCATGATACATCCATCTATCCATCATATCTTAGTAATGGAGAACTCTGAGCTGGGGATGTCCTGTGATATTTACAAAGATGACATTTCTATGGGACAAATGCAAACAGGATAACTATAAATGAAATAGAGTAGAGGAACATGTTTTTATTGTAATAACAGATTGTAATTCTATTTTAATGCACAATTGTATGCAGATAAGATTTGGGCACATCAGATACACTTCCTGTTGTGTTTGATTTGTCTATTTCAGAGCTGCACACAATTTACAAGCAAACCAAAGTCATTTACATCTCACTGACCATATTCAGAGAACAGTGAAGAGCTTAAAAAGAACCTTATGGGGACATTCACACTAAAGCGTTTTGGCACGATTTCGGCAAAACGCTCAAACGCTACCGTTTTTTTTAAAGCTCTAGTGTAATAAAATCCTATGGGCCCGTTCTTACTTGGGTGATTTGCGCTAATCGCCACAAATCGCCACAAAACGGCCAAACACGCAAAACACAAACGCCTGCACCATTTTTAGGCGATTTCCTGGCGATCGCGTTTCAGTGCTATAGAAGCGCTAAACGCGATCACGGAAAAATCGCCGCAGTGTTCAGTGATTTTTCCCGCTGAGAAATCACTCACGCAACCGCCGGTGTTTTGCACTTTCAAGTGTGAATGGGCCCTAACTGAAAAAAAAGAAAGTTTACTTGGGGCTTCAACCACCCTCCCACAGGCGTACCGTGCCCGCGGTGTGCCAAACTAATCCTCCAGTCCCCCGCCGCAGCTTACACTGCACCTGCGTGGCCCATGGTTGTGCGCATCCTCGTATGCGTTCATGTTGTGATATCAGATAAACATTCAATACTGATTATCCCATTGTACCACTCAATATTTAAAGGAAACCCGAGGTGAGAGGGGTATGGAGGCTGCCATATTTATTTGTAAACAATGTCAGTTGCCTAGCAGCCCTGCTGATCTTCTGGCATAAGTAGTGTCTGAGTCAAAACCCTGGAACAAGCATATAGCTAATCCAGTAAGACCTGATTCAGAGCACCTGATCTGCTGCTTGCTTGTTCAGGGTGTATGGATAAAAGTATTAGAGATAGTGGATCAGCAGGGCTGCCAGGGAACTGGTATTGTTTATTAGGAAATAAATATGGCGCCTCCATATCCCTCTCACCTCGGGTTCCCTTTAATCATATTTTAGCAAATGTAGATCTGAATGCTGCTACCTCAAACTTGGTATAGCTCAATGCAGTGCAAAGGCTATGTAGCCGTAAATACCCTGCCTCCACCTAGCCTAATTGATGAAATAATAGACTTTCCTGATCGAGTCTCCAGCAAAAAACATTTAGGCAGGGCACACACGTCAAATCATGAATGCTTTGTGTCAAACAAAAATATGGGAGGTTTCTGTTTTCAACGCCTTCAGCTGCCCATGGAAAAAAAAGGCAAAAAAGATTGGCATGGGGATCACCACAGCAGTTGCTATAGGGCCCATAGCCAAGTGGTGCCTGGTGATATCATCCGGCAATAAGAGGGTCCGCTGTGGGCCTCATGGAGACCTGTGGTGGGCCCTCTGAATTGCAGAGTAGCTAGCAGAGTGCTGAAGGGAAG
This sequence comes from Hyperolius riggenbachi, assembly GCF_040937935.1. NCBI lineage: Eukaryota > Metazoa > Chordata > Amphibia > Anura > Hyperoliidae > Hyperolius > Hyperolius riggenbachi. The sequence continues at coordinate 220,989,399 of NC_090648.1, forward strand.
TGACATACCTCTCTGGGCTGTACCTTCCTTGTAGCGTCCTCGTGTCATCATATAGGTTATATGACAAGGGTGGACATTGTAATCATAGAGATTTGTACGCATGGGGAAGGTTGATCATAAGTGGAGCCCGGAGAGATACGTCACTTCCTAGCAGCTCTCTGCTCACTACTCTGCATATGGGGATATATGATGTGTACACAGGAATCTTTTATATACTAAATAACATCTATGCTGTAAGTATAAAGCCTGATGTGTAGCCGTGTCACTAATAGAGATGGTCAATGAGATGCTAATAATCCTGCGTTGATGCTGGTTTATGCAAATGTATGCACTCTCTTTGCTCATGAAATCAAATAATTTGATATGTTGTTAAAATTTAGTTTGGTGACTACGAATTAAATGGTACCTGAGATGGATGAAATTAAAGTTTTATACATACCTGGGGCTTCTTCCAGCCCCCTTCAGGCTAATCAGTCCCCCACTGTCGTCCTCCGCCACCTGGATCTTCTGCTATGAGTCCTGGTAATTCAGCCAGTCAGCGCAGTCCGGCCACGTGCCTCTTCCACAACCAGGAGCGTTCTGCACCTGCACAATAGTGCTGCGCAGTTGTAGTACGCTCCCGGCGGCGGAGTGTGTGTATGCGCACTACGCCAGACTGGCTCAAGTACCTGGACTCAGCAGAAGATCCAGGTGGCGAAGGACTGATTAGTCTGAAGGTGGCTGGAGGAATCCCCAGGGATGTACAAAACTTTAATTTCATCTGTCTCAGGTTTACTTTGTTACACAGTAGTACTGTACTCTACATATGCACTCCCCACAGAGCTGCAGGGAATCCACTGAGAATATTGTGCACATTGAACACAGAGGTGTTGTCTATCACACATAAACCTGGTTCAGATTGTGCATGAAGAATGTGTAATAGAGGAAGAATCACCTCATTCCCCTGCAGAGTACCTGCACATCACTCTTAAGATGGCCACACACGATAAAATAAAATGATCCGATTTTACACCAATTTGATTAAAATGATCGGATCTCCCGAAAAAAATCGAAAGCTTTTTTTTTCATTCGATGGAAAAATCCGATCGGATTTCCAGTTTTCTTCGATTTTTATCGATCCGGAATGCCAGATATTTTTCTTCAATCTTTCTAAAGATTGTATGGTGTGTGGTAGATTGCCAATTTATTAATATACAAACCCTAGCAATTTTCTCAGAGTTTCCAATCATTTTTATCATAATTGGCGAAAAAATTGAACATGTGTGTGGTACATTGGTCATATTTTTGAAATGTTACAATCAGTCAGAAAAATTTATTGCAATTCTTAAATTGAACAGATATTTAAAAAATTGTATGATGTGTGGCCATTTTTACATGTACCCACAGTTACAATGCGTAGGGCCTGATCCATGTTCAGATTGTGCATGAAGAATGTGTAATAGAGGAAGAATCCCCTCATTCTCCTGCAGAGTACCTGTACATCACTCTAATGGTGGCCATACATGGTACAATTTTTTCATACAATCTTACCATTTCTATGTAATATAAGGGAACTGCCTAAATTATCCTTTCAGTATATTCACCTAATTTATCCTTATACTACATAGAAATGGTAAGATTGTATGAAAAAATTGTACCATGTATGGCCATCATTAGGCTCAACACACACCATACAATCTTGGTTGTTCAATCTTACCACTTTCATGTAGTATAAGAGCTTATCTAATCAATCATTCAAGGTATTTTGAATCTGTTGGCCCTTATACTACATAGATTTGGTAAATCTATACAACCAAGATTGTATGGTGTGTGTTGAGCCTTAAGGTGGCCACACCATACAATTTTTTAAATATCTGTTCAATTTAAAAATTACAATCAATTTTTCTGACTAATTGTAACATTAAAAAAATATGACCAATGTATCACACACCTATGTTCAATTTTTCCCCAATTATGATAAAAATTATTGGAAACTCTGACTAAATTGCTAGGATGTGTATATTAATAAATTGACAATCTAACACACACCATATAATCTTTATAAAGATTGAAGAAAAATATCTGGAATTCCGGATCGATAAAAATCGAAGAAAATGGGAAATCCGATCGGATTTTTCAGTCGAATGAAAAAAAGCTTACGATTTTTTCCGGGAGATCCGATCGTTTTTATCGAACTTCCGTAAAATCGGATCATTTTATTATATCGTGTGTGGCCACCTTTACATGTACCCACAGTTACATTCCCTAGGGCCTGATTGATGTTTTTTGTTCCTGTCTGTACCTTTTACAAGTACTCTTACCAAGGACTAGTTTTAGTCTATGACTAAAAGTATTAAAGGCAGAAGATCAGCCAAATAGCCAGGTAACTGGTATTGTTTGAAAGGGAATAAATATGGCAGCCTCCAAATCCCTCTCACTTCAGTTGTGTTTTAAAATTCCTAAGCGTTGGCAGTTAAGAGATGCATTTTATGTTACATACTTTCAATCAACAAGATTGTAATATGCAAATTAGAGGAGTCTGAGTCCGAGGAATCTTAAACTGAGGAATCAGAGTTGGAGGATTTTAGTGCAGACCCCACAGCCCTGGACGCCACAGCTAACAGCTCATTGGTAAATGTGAATGAGTGGAACGCCGCGCCCCCTTCATCCCTTCACGTCTACCCGATGTAGGATAGGAAGCACTCTCTGCAGCCAGCCTGTGCAGCTCGAGCAGCTTAAAACTACGGCATCTGCGCATGTACTAAACCACCATGGAAGTCACGCGAGTCTGTAACTACACAATTTTTATACTGCGCATGCGCAGCAGCGTAATCCTTAGGGTAGCGTGATCAGACACAACACCGGAAATTGCCAGCAGCAGCACCAAGTGCTATATCCTGTATGTTATGATTAGATTATTGTGCATTTATATTACAGAGCACAATACACAATAAACTGCATGAAAATTGTGAATAAAGGGAAAAGCAATACTGACACACCAGCAGTATTTCAGCATTTATACAGCAGAAATATCTATCTGACAATAATGTCCGAAACACCTGATCTGCTGCATGCTTGTTCAGGGGCTGAGGCTAAACGTATTAGAGGCAGAGGATCTGCAGGACAGCCAGGCAACTGGTAATGCTTAAAGAGACACTGAAGTCTCTTAAAAATCATCTTTTTATTATAAAATCCTGTGTAATATGATAGCCCTAACTAAACCGCCGCATTCCCGCCACTGAAATCTATCTAAATCCCCCCTCCCTCTCCACTGCAAAATCCACGACTTTCTTGGTCGTGGATTTTGCTGCACTCTTCCGTGTGAGGCAGGGCTATGAGCTGCAGCTCTGCCTCACACGCGTCTGTCAGCGGCGGATCTCCGCCTCTCCCCCGCTCCTCAGTGAAGGAAGACTGAGAGGGGCGGGGGAGAGGCGGCGATCTGAGCTGACAGACGCGCTGAGAGGCAGAGCTGCAGCTCATAGCCCTGCCTCACATGCAAGCGCTGCCCGGATTGCCCCCCGAGGAGTAAGGTCTATTTGGCTGCAGTAGTGTCTGAATCACACCAGAAACAAGCATGCAGCTAATCTTGTCATATCTGACAATAATGTCAGAAACACCTCGGGCTTGATTCACAAAGTGGTGCTAACTGTTAGCACGCCTGTGAAAACCCCCTTAGCACGTCTAAACAAGCTTTTCGCGCATAAAACTTTACGCGCGTAAAACTTTACACAGAGCACAGGGCGCTCCGCGCGAAGTGCCCATTAAAGCCTATGGGACTTAGCGCGCGTAAAACTTTGCGCGCATAAAACTTTGCGCGCGCAAAGTTAGCGCGCGATCTGATTGAGAAATCCGGTGCTAACCTACTTAGCACCCTGGTTAGCGCGTCTAAAGACTTTAGACGTGCTAAGTAGGTTAGCACCGCTTTGTGAATCAAGCCCCTCATCTGCTGCATGCTTGTTCAGCATCTATGGCTAAATGTATTAGAGGCAAAGGATCAGCAGGACAGCCAGCCAGGCAACTGGTATTGCTTAAAAGGAAATAAATATGGCAGCCTCCATATCCCTCTCACTTCCCTGCAATAAACTAAAGGTGGCCATACACTGACAGATGGCCACCAGATTCGAACAAGAGTTGGGTCCCTCTGTGGCACACATGTAATTAGGGCCCCGGGATATTTGGACACGGTACAGCTGAAAAACACCTCACCCTGCTCTTGCTAAAGTCCCGGTGGTGTTAATTACTTCTCCCCCTCCAGGGTGCCGTGGATGCAGTGGTAACACAGAATTCAGCTTCCAGCTATTGCTGCCACCCAAATTACTGACTGTGCAGTGCAATAGCACTAATTCACATTGCCAGTGCCTGGTGAGCCAACATTTCCAGAGCCCTTTTGGGACGATTTGCCCTCTGTGATTTGAACAAAGAGGAATCAAGTACTGCCACACACTGCAAACAGATTTTAAATAGATTTCACCTTGAAATCTATTAAAAATCTATGAAACCACTGCCACCATACTGCAGGGTTGACTGGTTGGCCCCTCAGGTCTCCCCTATCTAGTGCTCGATTCGGGATCCCGGCAGAGTGTTGGCAGCAGAGCTTACCTGTCAGCCTGCATTGCTGTCTTAAATGTGAGGTCAAAGCCACGGTCTGCAAAACAAGGAGTACAATTGTTACTTCAGACATAACAGGGACATCATGGGATTGTCACGAAAGAAATACGATAACACAAACTGCTATAGTGAGATCACAATTTGTCAGTGATGATCTATGGTGACAGACGTACAGAGGGGCGTCCATGTGTCAGTGATGATCTATGGTGACAGAAGTACAGAGTGGCGTCCATGTGTCAGTGATGATCTGTGGTGACAGAAGTACAGAGGGGCGTCCATGTGTCAGTGATGATCTATGGTGACAGAAGTACAGAGGGGCGTCCATGTGTCAGTGATGATCTATGGTGACAGAAGTAGAGGGGCGTCCATGTGTCAGTGATGATCTATGGCAGGCTTTCTCAACCAGGGTTCCCTGGAACACAGGGTTCCTTGAGTACTCTGCAGGGGTTCCTTGGCATTTTCCCCCATCGTGGGGATGTATAATGGAGCTCACTATAATAGGTGGTACTGTAACAAGAAGCACTAAATTAGGGGTTAGGAGGCAGTATAATGAGTGGCAGTGTAATAGGGGTAGTGAAATAAACAGCCACACATACTTTTAAAGGGGTCCATCTGAAAATGGCGCCTGCGAATAATGGCGCACGGTGTTGCCGCTAATCGCTATTTAACGTTAAAGCCTTATTGTTATTTAACGTTAAAGCCTTATTGTTATTTAGCGTTAAAGCCTTATCGTTATTTAGCGTTAACACACAGAACCCTCTCTGTACCTATCCCTAACCCCTAAACCCCCCCTGGTGGTGCCTAACCCTAAGACCCCCCTGGTGGTGCCTAACCCTAAGACCCCCCTGGTGGTGCCTAACCCTAAGACCCCCCCCTGGTGGTGCCTAACCCTAACCACCCCGCTGGTGGTGCCTAACCCTAACCACCCCCCTGGTGGTGCCTAACCCTAACCAAACCCCTGGTGGTGCCTAACCCTAACCACCCCTCTGGTGGTGCCTAACCCTAACCACCCCCCTGGTGGTGCCTAATCCTAACCACCCCCCTGGTGGTGCCTAACCCTAACCACAGCGCTGGTGGTGCCTAACTCTAAGACCCCCCCAGTGGTGCCTAACCCTAACCTTGACAGTGTTACATTAAATCCATTCACCGTTTTGCAGTTAAATAACATCTGCAGTTTGGCTTATGTAGGGCGCTATTGATAAATAACGTTACTGTGGGCAATAATGTCTGCTGTTTGGCAAATGAACGGCACTATTGATAAATAACGTTAATGTGTGCCACTATTGATAAACAACGTTAGTGTGTGCCGTTTTTCTTCTTTATTCCCTGTGCGCCATGTTTTTAATGCGGCGCCATTTTTATGCATAGGCGCTGTGCGCCATTATTCACTGATCCGTTTTAAAGATCATGCCTCCTGCAAAATAAATGCGGGGGTTCCTCGAGATCAACAAATAGTTTGCAGGGGTTCCTTGAGATCCAAAAGCTATTTGCAGGGTTCCTCCAGGGTAGAAAGGTTGAAAAAGGCTGATCTATGGTGACAGAAGTACAGAGGGGCGTACATGTGTCAGTGATGATCTATGGTGACAGAAGTACAGAGGGGCGTCCATGTGTCAGTGATAGTGGTGCTCATCTGAGCTAGGATATCCGAGTTATTCGGATATCCTAGCTCTTTTTTCACTATTCGAGCTCGAATACCGAGCTCGAATAGTATTAACTATCCGGGCTGTGCTATCCGAGCGCACTCGGATAGCAAGCAGCCATCCGGAGACATCCTAGCTATCCGAGCTCGGATAGCGTCACGAGCTCGGATAGCGTCACGACAGACGTCACCTCGAGTCCTCACAAGCGAATCAGAGGGCTCCAAGCCCTCTGACTGTAGCCAATCACAGAGGGGGAGCCTGGCCAAGCCCCCCTCTATAAATAGCGGACGCCATCTTGCCTCACTCGTCCTGCTTGCCACTTACTGACTGATTGTACTGAGAGACTGCTCCAGTGCTTTTTGTCTGTGTGCAAGTGCATTGCTATTACACTCCAACACTTGATCTTCAACTGTATTGCTTTGTATTGTAGATAGATTGTATTTTAGGCAGTTTAGGTTGTGTGATTAGGGACTAGGGAGGGAGAGTCTGTCACTGGTGCTGCTGCTGCAGGCCTGCAGCCAGCAGCTAGGCCCTGTGCCTGCCCTGCTCTATGCTCTTGCTCTAGTCTCTAGTTACCTCACCTCACCTGTGCTCTCACCTGTCCTTACTGTACTACTTCTGTGTTAGATAGATATTGTACTATTTTATAGTTAGCAAGGCCCAGCTTTAACCTGCCTGGCGTTCTATTAAGATCGCCAGGCAGGCTGCGGGAGGGTTTTTTTTTAATAAAAAAAAAACTATTTCATGCAGCCAACTGAAAGTTGGCTGCATGAAAGCCCACTAGAGGGCGCTCCGGAGGCGTTCTTCCGATCGCCTCCGGCGCCCAGAATAAACAAGGAAGGCCGCAATGAGCGGCCTTCCTTGTTTTGCTTACATCGTCGCCATAGCGACGAGCGGAGTGACGTCATCGACGTCAGCTGACGTCAGCCGCCTCCGATCCAGCCCTTAGCGCTGGCCGGAACTTTTTGTTCCGGCTACGCTGGGCTCAGGCGGCTGGGGGGACCCTCTTTCGCCGCTGCTCGCGGCGGATCGCCGCAGAGCGGCGGCGATCAGGCAGCACACGCGGCTGGCAAAGTGCCGGCTGCGTGTGCTGCTTTTTATTTCAGCCAAATCGGCCCAGCAGGGCCTGAGCGGCAGGCTCCGGCGGTACTGGACGAGCTGAGCTCGTCCAGACCGCCCAGCAGGTTAATGCTATACCTGTCCTGCTGTATCTGCTCTCTGTAATCTAGTCACACCTGTTGTATTGTTTAGCTAGATTCTTCTATTGTTTAGTTAGTACTGTAGTGTACTCTAGTCTGTGTATAGGTACCGTCTGTCACCGCGTTACATAGGGTCTTTGTGTGCGCAGTCAGTGCACGTCTGTGCTGTCCGCACCCTCTCATTAGTTCTACACCCGTCCTATTGTTTATTACTTCTATTGTGTATTTGCTGACTTGTACTGTAGTCTGTGTATAGGGACACCGTCAGTCAGCGTCAGCTAGGGTCTTTGTGTATTCGCAGCGCGCACTCTCATTAGCGCTACACCGATCTCTGCTGTAGAGTACACCTGTCCGTCACCTCACACACCCACCACCACCAATCCCACCCCATTAAAGTACCCCACTTGTCCCACCCGCCTTTACATACATAAGTTTTTTTTTCATTTGTATAATATTAAAAATATTCAATGTCTGGCACTGGCAGCCGCGGTCTGGGCAGGGGCAGCAAGGGCAGCAAAGGCATCGCCAAGAGAGGAGGTCGTGGGCGTGGCAGCCGCGCCACCGCCTCCATGCGCAGTTCTGCGTCTGCACCAGTGGCTATTCCGCCATTAGCCACTGGCCGTGGACGCCTTGGCCGCCCAACAGCTGGGAGTCACGCTTCAGAGACACAGCAGCAGCAGCAGCGTGTGGCCCAGATGTTCCTCCCACCGCCAGGTCGTAGCCGTCCTATTGAGGAGAAGGACGCAGACGCGGTGGTGGAACTGATAGTGGATGAGCAGGCCACCATTAGCTCTGGAACAGAGTCCTCCACCCCCGCCACCACTCCAGTTCGCAAGAGCAGCAGCAACCGCCCAGCACTGCCTGGGGGAGAGGAGGAGGAGTGCAGTTCTCCAGCCCCAGCGGGCGACACCAGCACCCTGTCACTCAGCACCTTCTTATGGACCCCAAGCACAGAGAAGGTATGGAGTGCTGTTGCGGAAGAATTGGCAGAGGAAGGAATGCTCATGGGCACTTTGGGGGATGATGCTTTGGACAGTCAGACAGTGGTGACTGTCCATCCGCCCATGCATGCAGAAGGGGAGTTTGGGGGATCCCAGCAGGACATGTTTGTGGAGGGGGAGGATGATGATGACAGGGAGCAGGACAAAGACTGGTTGCCAGGTCCTGTGAGTGGGGATGTCATCAGCTCTGAGGAGGAGGAGGAGGAGGATGCGTCTGCGGGCCTTGCTAGAAGGATCAGCATCGCAGGTATGGGCAGGATCACAAGTGGGCGTGGTATGCAGGCCACACAGCGTGCTGATCAGGAGACGAGTTCTGCCAGTGCCACCACCAGCCGCACCAAGAACCCCCCCCCCCCCCCCCCAACCACCACAGGGAGACCAGCGGCAGCAGCACCTTCCAGCCGAAGGGGCAACTTCACCTCCCCAATATGGAATTTTTTCACCCTTCCATATTTGGAGTGCAAGTATGCCACCTGCAACCAGTGCCGCAAGCAGCTCAGCAGAGGGAAGGAGCCCTCTGCGTTTGGCACCACCTCTCTGGTCAACCACCTTGCAGGGAAACACTTTCACGAGCATGAGGAGTTCGTGAAGTTGAAGGCAGTGGCAGTGGCAGTGGCAGACTCGCCACCACTGCGAAGCCGTCGGCAGCAGGAGTGCGTCAGCAACGCACTGCTCCTCCTGTAAGAATTGGACTGTTTGAAAATCCATTCTTAGAGCACGTTTCAGACAAAAAAATTCACTTCCTGCTTAACTGACCTTAGGCGGAGATTAAGTTAAAATCTGCTGAAAAGCATCCTTTCAGCCAATGACACTGAGCCGGAAGTGATGTGTGGTGAAGGGGTGGAGTCAAGAAGTATATAGAGTCTTTGACCATGTGGTTGGGGGGGCTTTTGCTGGAATGGACTGGTGAGGCTGTTAGCGGGAAACCATGGCTAGGTAAGCTGTATCTGCGCATTGTGGGCTGTATTTTAGGATATATTGGGAAGCTACACTAATGTTATGTATTAATGTATACATTGTGGGTATTGGTTCCTAAGCTTTATGTTTTTATATGGTCCGATTTCTCTGTACTTGTCGCTTACTGTAATACATCAATATCTGTACCTTTATCGCAAATACCACTTGCAATATAAACTTTATTCATGCTGTTGTTGATATGTATTTCTTTGCCAAACGACCACCTAGAACTTACGAGAAATCGGTATTGTTGTCTTTATTAATATCCCATTGTTGATGCAATATTTCCAGCAATATCGTATTTCTTACATAAATGGTGAGCGGCAGGTAGGAGGTGTGTTATGATTTGGCGGGAAGGCATATTAATAACTGTATAATGTTGCATGTTGGATTTGTGATTTAGGTTTGATGTTGAGGTTATACTGCAGACAGATTTTGGGAGAAACTGTGTAAGCAGCCATGTTGTGACTTGTGAGGTAGCCAAGTGAGTTTCAGTGTAAACTCTGCCTATTGTTGTGTGCAGAGATCAAAGTGTTTGCATTAAATAGACTGTCCATTTTGTTGTTTAGGGGTAAACAAAATGGAGACCTCTGTCCAATTGTTGCTTTTAAAACAGACTAAAGTAAAGAACCAGGAAGGTATTGTGAATATATTGCAAAGCTCTGTAAATCCATGGAAGCATGCCCAGATGTATGTGCATGATCTGATAAATAATAAGAAGTTGAAGAAAAATGAGGGCAAAGCTATGCTTATTTTTGCAGCGCAATGGATAGCAGAGAAATACAGGGGCGTTGTTGAACAAAAATCAAACCTAGAACATGAGGTTCAGAGGCTGAAGGACAATGTAAAAGACTTACAAAGCGCAGTCTCCATTTTAACAATTGCTGCTGAAGAGGCCAATGTGGTTGCCATTACCCAGAAACAAATTGTTGAGGAAAATAAAAGATTGCTTCGTCAGAATGCAGGTCTGACTGAGCAGTTGAAGGATGCACAATGCAAGTTGGAAACATTGTCTGTATCCTCCAGTAGTGAAGCAGTTAATCAGTGTCCAAGTGAAAGTGATGCTGATTATAGTAGTTCTTCTAAATGCAGTGGTTGTTCAGTTATTGAGTTGCCAGAGAGCAAGCAGGAGGCGCATTCTCTGGAAAGGCCCATTCAGGGGAATAGGACTTTAGAGAGTCCAAGAGATGATTTGAAAAGGAACCCTTTCAAATCGTCAGTGCAGCACAAGATAAATTTCAATAAGGTGTTTGCTGTGGAGCCTGTAAGGGACAGCACTGTACATATAGTGAATAAGCCCCAGAGAAGGCATGAGACCCGGCGGTGCTTTCAATGTGGGGAGCAGGGCCACATAAAATAGTTTTGCCCATCACTTGGGAGAGACAGACAGAATTATTTCAGAGGTAACAAATTCCTTACCAGGAGGAGAGAAACTGAGGTGTACTCTCCTAGGTGGGAGAGCAGGCAGAGGAGCCAGTACAGGGCCTGGGTTCCTTATAAAGTTCTCAGATCACATACTGAGCAATTACAAGCTGAGGTAAGTTGGCTTCGAGGGAAATTTGCTCAGGAGGTTAGTGAAATAAAGCAGGAGATACTGGAATGTAAAACAATGAGGGACATTCCAGAACACAGTTTTCCTAGGAGGAACTTTGTCAAATGGTAATAATGGTTTTTCAGTTTCTATTTCGTAGGAAACCGAGGAACAAAAGAAGATCCTGGCTGTGTTTTGTTGTTTGTCTGTCTATGTATGCATTTATGTATAAAGAGGATCCTAACATATTTTTTTAGAGTTAGGAATAAGCCTCTTTATTTAATTGATCATTTTATCTACAGTCAGAAAAGTTAAATTCTAAATTACTGTCGTAGCTTCAGGTGCTGACTGTAGCTATGTAAATCTGAATGGGTTGCCTTTGTTACTTTACTATAGTAGAGGGTTTTGTGAATGGCCTGAAGGCATGGCAGGTGAGATTGTATTTTTGTTTTCTCACCTCTTGTAAGGATCCATGCACAAAGTTGCGGGCCATTGAAATGTTTTTGAATATAGCGTTTTACAAAGGCAACAATTTATTTCGGGAAAACCAGATTTAAAATGCCTTAAAATTTGTAATGTAAGGTCAATTATGTTAATGAACAAATGGTAAGGCCTTGTTCAATCTGGAGTTTTTGTTTCTGGTTATGAGCTTTGTTTCAGGTACTTTGCATATACTTGAGAATTGCAAAGCACACAACAACAGTTTTTGCTTTCAATCCTTTTACTGGGTTGGGGGTTTTATAGATAGTCAAGTGGGGGATGTTTGCTCTAGTACAGATGGGTTGTTACAGAAAGCACAATTTAAACTGTTCCTATTGTTATTGTAGATGCCCAAATAATTGTACAGTTTCCATTTGCAGATCATATCTTAGCTATCTTAGCCAAGATTTAGCCAGAATTATTAATCAGATTCAGCAAATGTTGAAAGCCCCATGTGCACTCATTATGAGTATCTTCACCCTGGAGATGTGTTTTTGTAAATCCAGTCTGCAGTTAGAGGTCCACAAGATTGTAAAACTGTGTAATGGGATTGAACTGTGTATGTCTACATCTAACAGAGATCCTTTTGCAGAGAGTTGTAATGGCATTGCATTTAGAGTGTTACAGTCAAAGTTGACTTATGTTGGTTATGTTTTTATAATGTTTCTATGTGTTGCAAGTTTACAGAGTCACAATTGGATTTAATGCTGATGTACAAGAACATGGGTGACCCTAGTGATTGAAATCAGTTTGCAGTACTATTGTACTTTTTGGGTAATATAGTTCACGCATATGCTTTTGAAGCTATGAAATCATAATAAGGTTCCATTGCCTGGCTATGTCTGCTAACCTGTCTGTTTCAGAATCATGGAGTGGAGAGCTCTTTGGCTAATTTTCCAGTGCATGTGGCAAACTGAGTGTGGGAGCATCATGAGTCCATTCTGGCTTGGTAAGTGGCATGCTTGAGTGCTGCCAGAGTGTGACATGGTACTGTCAGTGTGGGCTGAGTAAGTGGAGAGGCAGGTGTAACTTGCCATAGAAGTCTAAATCTCAGCCACCGCACAAACCCACTGTGAACCAGTATGAGCTGGGAGAGGGACTCGGCAGCAGAAGCCACACAGAGCTGGAGTGTGACCACCCAGAGTGGTGAGTGATCAGAGAGCTGAGACTGTGAGCTGGGCAGATAATTGCAGATGTGTGCATTCTAGGCATGGCCTGATATTGGAGAGGTAGTGGATAGAGCATGTGCTAGTCTCTAAATTGATAATCTTGGAAAATTGTATGGGTCCCGTGCAGTGTCTTGATATATCATTGTCATTTTCAATCAGAAGTCCTATCAAAGCTGCTTAAAGTAAATAATGGGGTAGGACTTGTGATTCTGTGAACTGTGTTGTTTTGTGTTCTGTTATTTTGCGCAAATGTAGGTTAACCAAGAATCCAGTGTGCTGGAACCTTGAGCCGGATGTGCTATCTGCAGACGTCTTGATAACTTCTGGGACTGTGCAAGAGACTGAATGCATTGCCACTGGAGTCATTATGAACTTTTACATCTGCAATTTGGAAAATATTTGCATAAAAGGAGAACTTTATGGACCGTTTTTTGTGGGAAATTTACATTGATGGATTCTTTATATGGACATTGGAATCCAATTTAATCCCATTCATGGATCTATGGACTGTTACATTTTGGTGAAGGTTCTCTCATAAATTTCGATCACCTTCAAGTGGGGGATTGTAAGAATTGGACTGTTTGAAAATCCATTCTTAGAGCACATGTTTCAGACAAAAAAATTCACTTCCTGCTTAACTGACCTTAGGCGGAGATAAAGTTCAAATCTGCTGAAAAGCATCCTTTCAGCCAATGACACTGAGCCGGAAGTGATGTGTGGTGAAGGGGTGGAGTCAAGAAGTATGTAGAGTCTTTGACCATGTGGTTGGGGGGGCTTTTGCTGGAATGGACTGGTGAGGCTGTTAGCGGGAAACCATGGCTAGGTAAGCTGTATCTGCGCATTGTGGGCTGTATTTTAGGATATATTGGGAAGCTGCACTAATGTTATGTATTAATGTATACATTGTGGGTATTGGTTCCTAAGCTTTATGTTTTTATATGGTCCGATTTCTCTGTACTTGTCGCTTACTGTAATACATCAATTTCTGTACCTTTATCGCAAATACCACTTGCAATATAAACTTTATTTATGCTGTTGTTGATGTGTATTTCTTTGCCAAACGACCACCTAGAACTTACGAGAAATCGGTATTGTTGTCTTTATTAATATCCCATTGTTGATGCAATATTTCCAGCAATATCGTATTTCTTACACTCCTCCCTCTGCAACTCCTTCCGCCGACACTGAGGCCTGTTCTGGCAGCCAGTCCTCAGTGGCCTCCTCTGCTCCCTCCACTGCTTCCCGTGCCAGCAAAAGACCTCGCCAGACCTTGCTCAGCGACACCTTCCAGGGGGTGGTCAGGGTTCTGCCTCCCAGCAGCCGTCGCGTGCGTCAGCTGAACGGCTTGCTGGCACGGGCCATGTGCTCCCAACTCCTGCCTTATTCCCTTGTGCAGGAGGGGAGCGACATGCGTGCGCTCCTGATGTGTGCAGCCCCCGATTGGCCAATCCCCAGCCGACATTATTTTGCACGCACAGCCATCCCTGCACTTCACCGCTCTGTGATGGCCAATGTCGGGAGAGGGCTGGAGCACGCGGTGGGTCAACGGGTCTACGTCACCATGGACTCGTGGAGCAGCCGGTTTGGGACAGGCCGCTATCTGTCCTTCACCGCGCATTGGGTCAGCTTGGTGGAAGGGGGTGAGGAGGGGGGAGCAGCATCGGCCGGCACTGCCAGAGCAGCAGCAGCAGCACCAACAACGCAGTGGGTGGTGCCAGTATGCAGGGTCAGCGGAACAGCAGCAGGTTCCTCTGATCCGCTTCTATCCTCCGCCACACCAGCCCAAACCCCCCGCCTCAGCAGCAGCGTGAAGCCCCGCCACTGCCAAGCGCTGCTGGAATTGGTCAGCCTGGGGAAGTCCAAACTGACGGCGAACCACGTCCTGGCCAAACTCCGAGAGCAGGAGAGGAATTGGCTGACCCCCAGAGGCCTCAGAGTCGGAGAGGTGGTGTCCGACAATGGGGCAAACCTGGTCGCTGCCATCAGCAGGGGAGACCTGACCCACATCCCCTGCCTGGCGCACGTCCTGAACCTGGTAGTCCAAAAGTTCCTGCGGACCTACCAGGGGATGGACCGACTCCTTGAGGCGGCAAGGAAGGTTGTGCGTCACTTCCGGCACTCGCATGCAGCCGTGGCGAGCCTGGAAGAGGTGCAGAAGGAGCTTCACCTGCCACAGCACCGGCTCATGCTCGATGTTCCAACTCGCTGGAACTCCACCCTGGCGATGTTGGAGCGTCTGGTTGAACAGAGGCAGGCTGTCAGCCAGTACATTGCACGAGCAACAGTTGCCTCCCTCACAGCAACTGGGCGTGCCGCCACCAACCTCCCGTCCATCATGTCCACGGAGGACTGGGGGCACATGCAGCAGGTGTGCTCAGTCCTGGCACCCTTCCTGCAGGCCACCAACATGGTGAGCAGGGACCATGCAATGGTGTGCGAGTGGGTCCCCTTGGTGTGTGTGCTGGACAGGGCCCTGTATGCAATGGTGGAAGAGGGAGCGGCAGCCTTGGACCAGCAGGAGCTGCAGGCAGCTTCACAGGCCACCTCTGAGGAGGAGGGCTCGGAGTTGGTGGAGGTCCCTGACCTTGCTGCTGATGAGGGGGAGCAGCAGAGCGCAGCTGGACTGGTGCGGGGGTGGAGAGAGGATGAGGTGGAGGAGGCAGAGGAGGACAGCAATGTCGGCTCTGGGGCTGCCGATGATGTGCCAACAGACGTGGCCAGACTGTTCCCAATGGCAGCGCACATGCTGAGGTGCCTGCGCAAGGACCCAAGGGTGATCCAGATGAAGCAGAGGGAGGACATCTGGATCTGCATGATGCTGGACCCACGTCTGAAGGGGAAGCTCAGCCAGTTCCTGCCTGCAGGAGGAGACCGTGCGCAACAAATGAGGGATTTGCAGCTGTCCCTTGTTGAGCGCTTGCAGGAAGCCTTCCCTGAGCCATCCACCCCCACTGTCCAGCCAGCACAGAGGCAGCAGCAGGTGCCTGCATCCACCAGCAGCAAGCGCTCGCGCACCACAGACCTGCTGTCTCTGACCCAAGAGCTCTACATGAGTGTAGAGCTGCCAAGTCTAGAGAGGAGGTGCCTGCAGCAGCATCCTTCTCCAGTCACAGGCAGCGCTTGACCTGCATGGTGGCTGACTACATGGGGTCCTTCAGCGGGCTTGACAGTTGATCCCATGGAGTATTGGGTCAAGCACCTGCCGATCTGGAGTGAGCTTGCGCAGTACGCCCTGGAAGTGCTCTCCTGCCCCCCTTCCAGCGTACTGTCAGAGCAGCCGGTGGAGTCGTCACTGAGAAGCGATCTCGTCTGTCTCACAAGTCTGTGGACAGACTGACGTTTCTCAAAATGAACCAGGCTTGGGTGGAAGGCGAATTCATGGCCCCTGTTGTCGGCGAGAGGGGTACATGAAGTGACGACTGCCACACACACATACACCTGCTGCTGCTGCTGCTGTTATATTTCATCCTGCTGTCTGTGTCTCCACTGCCAGGGAACACATTACAAGGTGCTGCTGCCCAAGCGCCACCAGCTATTACGCTCAAAAATAGCTGCATTAATTTGAAAAAAAAAAAATTGTAATTATTTTAGAGGTGTCCGGGTTGAAAACTGTGCTGTCCCAATTGTGTATTGGACACAATGTGGGCTTCACGACCGCTGTCTGGAACCTCATGCTGTGTATTTACAGCCCTGGGACCACCGCTAGGACCCAGGGCCTACTATGTCTCGCTGCCTGCCCTCCTGCCTGCTGCCAAATGCCAGTCTGCCACACACACTTATCCTCCTCACGCTGCCTGCTGTTATATTTCCTCCTGCTGTCTGTGTGTTTCCACTGCCAGGGAACACATTACAAGGTGCTGCTGCCCAAGCACCACCAGCTATTACGCTCAAAAATAGCTGCATTAATTTGAAAAAAAAATTGTAATTATTTTAGAGGTGTCCGGGTTGAAAAACTGCTGTCCCAATTGTGTATTGGACACAATGTGGGCTTCACGACCGCTGTCTGGAACCTCATGATGTTCATTTATGGCCCTGGTACCACCGCTAGGTACCAGGGCCTATTATGTCAGTCACATCACACTGCCTGACACACATTACTCCTCCTCCTGTAGCTGCATTGAGCTTCTGCTGTCTGTGTGCTGCTACCACTGCCAGAGAGAACAGAAGAAGAACTATTTTCTACTGCCACCTGCCCACCCACTCTCCTACCGAGTACCGACCGACTATTACCACACACTACAAATAGCTGCAAGCTTGCAACTACTACTTCCTCCTCCTGCTGATGTCTGTGTTTTACCACCGCCAGGGTACACAGAAAAAGGCGCTGTGGCTTGCAATGTGCCACTACCTACCTATTATGCCATCAACACAAATATAACTATGGTGTTATTACAATAAAATATTTCCACAAATGAAGTAAAAAAAATATTACAAAAGAAAGGAAAACCAAGACACATAATATAATGATAGAGAAGAAGAGGAAGAAGAAGATGAAGATGAAGAAGATGTAGAAGAAGAAGATATAGAAGAAGATGAAGAAGATATAGAAGAAGAAGATATAGAAGAAGATGAAGAAGAAGAAGATATAGAAGAAGATGAAGAAGATATAGAAGAATAAGATATAGAAGAAGAAGAAGAAGAAGAAGAAGATATAGAAGAAGATGATGAAGAAGAAGAAGAAGAAGATATAGAAGATGATGAAGAAGAAGAAGAAGAAGATATAGAAGAAGAAGATATAGAAGAAGAAGAAGATATAGAAGAAGAAGATATATAAGAAGATATAGAAGAAGAAGAAGAAGAAGATATAGAAGAAGAAGATATAGAAGAAGAAAATATTGAAAAAGAAGATATAGAAGAAGAAGATATAGAAAAAGAAGAAGAGGATATAGAAGAAGAAGAAGAAGAAGAAGAAGAAGAAGAAGAAGAAGAAGATATAGAAGAAGAAGAAGAAGAAGATATAGAAGAAGAAGAAGATATAGAAGAAGAAGAAGATATAGAAGAAGAAGAAGAAGATATAGAAGAAGAAGATGAAGACAACGTAAATGAAGATTTCCAACAACCATTTTGGACACACCTTCTCATGCAAACACTTTTCATGAAGTTAATTTACTTTTTCCGAGACCTTTTTTTATAACTACTACATCACCACATAATCACTTGATGTTTTTCTTCATAAAAAAGGTGGTTTCATGCATCATTGACCTCCTATACAAGTTTTACAAGCTATTTAAGGCCAGCTCGAATATTTTACTCGAATACAGACTCGGATAGTGACACCGGATATCCAAGGTCGAATCGGATATTCGATTACATCGGATATCCGACTTCGAGTGAATTCGGATATCCGAATTCGACCAAACTCGAATAGGATAATGAGGTATCCGAGCAACACTGGTCAGTGATGATCTGTGGTGACAGAAGTACAGAGGGGCGTCCATGTGTTTGTGATGATCCATGGTGACAGAAGTACAGAGGGGCGTCCATGTGTCAGTGATGATCTGTGATGACAGAAGTACAGAGGGGCGTCCATGTGTCAGTGATGATCTATGGTGACAGAAGTAGAGGGGCGTTCATGTGTCAGTGAGAATGAAAATTTACAAATAGGGGTACACAGGGACCTTCACGTGTCAGTAATGATGTATGGTGACAGACAGGGGTAGAGGGGGTTTTACGCATGTCATTTTAAAAGTAGAATGACAGACAGAAATAAAGGGGTCTTCACGTGGCATTAATGATATATGATGACAGAGAGAAACAAAGGGGGTTTCTATAAGTCAGTAAGCATGTTTAAAAAAAGAACAGTACAGGTGATCTGCATGAGTCAGTAAGGATGACAGACCTAGGTACAGAGGGGTCTCCTATATGACAGTTTGAAGTACAGTACAGTACACATATTATGCAGCATATATTAATACAGAAATGATGCACAGCACAGGCTGCTCTTTAGCAGAACCAGAGACCACCCCCAGCACAGCCAGGCTGGACGGCTCCTTCTACAGGGAATTGTTGCATCAGATGTCTTTAACCCCTAAGCTGCCAATGAATTTTCAAAAAATCTACATGCCAGTCAGTAGGATTTATCCAGCAGCGAGGAACACAGTGAAACATCCATTATTCCAGTCATCAGTGACCTCCTCCACGACACAGGAAGCACTCTGCAGCCAGCCAATAACAGTACACAGGAAACACTCTGTCTGCAGCTAGCCTGTGCAGCTCAGGCAGCTTAAAACTACTGCATCTGCGCATGTGCTAAGCCACCATGGAAGAAATCACGTGAGTCTGTGTAACTCTACATGATTTTGATACTGCGCATGCGCGGCAGCGTAATCTTTAGGGGAAGCGTGATCAGACACGACACCAAACCTCCCACTTTTTGAAATGAAAAAAAGGGACACTTAACCCACACCCCTGGCCACGCCCTCACCACGCCTCTAGTCATGCATACCATAAAGATTTCATAAGAAACATATGTTGTTTTATAATTCAAACCACACTGGTCCTTTCTATCCTGGTTCATTTTCCTTCAGAGTAACATTTTAAAATTAGTAATATATCAATTTAAAGGTTGGGAATACAGTTTAGAGTCAATCAAACAAATTTTTAGTATAGAAATATATATATTTACATAGAAAGAGGGACAAAGTCCTGAAAGAGGGACAAATGAGGAGGAAAAAGGGACAGAGGGACAGGGCTCCCAAAGAGGGACTGTCCCTCTGAAAAAGGGACAGTTGGGAGCTATGTCTGTGGGTGGGTAAGAGGGTGCCACTTTGGGTGGGTGGGTATCAGGGGTCAGAAGAGGGGAAAAAAAAGATCAAGGCAGGCACCAGCCGCAAAAGTGTACTAATGCGGCGGGGAGCAGAGCTGACATCATTCCTTCCTCCCTCCCTCCCTCTACATCATGGCCCCCCTCATGAGTGTCCTATGAAAGGCAGAGAGAGATCGTGCGCAACGTGTGTTTATTTCACATACCGTTCCGGCGGCCAGCTTCCTACTTCCTGTTTCGCGTCATCAGAAACAGGAAGTAGGAAGCCGGTCACCGAACGTTAATGTAAACTGTGACCCGCTGCGCATGATCTCTCCAGGTCATTTCATAGGGACTCACGAGGGGGGGCCGTGATGGAGAGGGAGGAAGGAGTGATGTCGGCTCTGCTCCCCGCCGCATTAGTACAGAGTAGTTCAGCGGCTGGTGCCTCCATCTTTTTTTTCCTCTCCTCTGCCTGCCGGGACACAAGGGGGGGTATCCCGGGACAGCGGGACCCCTCCCCCAACCCGTGACCATACCGCCGAATCCGAGGTGGTTGGGGACCCTGCAACACCGGTGTAATGTCTGATTACACTTCCTCAAAGCTGCCCTCCATGGCAGACATGCGCAGACATGACTTCCTCATTCTGTGGAGATCACTTCCTCCTTCCGCAGAGAGAAGGCAGCAAAATCAGACACAGCACAGCTCAGACTGTGCTTTTGCAGAGCTGCCCTCCAATGGTAATTAATCCCTAAGCACTTGCTGTGAATGGGGTCTATTGTAATGCGCTGAAGGTGGCTGATTGTAGAATACTGACAGGGCAGGAGGTTAGGTTAAAGATCCGTACACATGCCGGACTGCAGGCAACGACGGGTCCGTCGTCACCTCCCGCTGGGTGGGCGTTCCAGCGACAGTCCAGCGTGTGTACAGTCTGCAGACTGATACGGCTGTTTCTGAGCGATCCGCCCTGCAGATCGCTCAGAAACAGCCGTATCAGTCCGCCGACAGACTGTACACACGCCGAACTGTCTGCTGAAAACCCACCCAGCGGGAGGTGACGACAGACCCGTCGTTGCCTGCAGTCCGGCGTGTGTACGGACCTTAATTTACAGGGCAGACAGCAGTCAGAAGTGCTTGATTAGAATACTGAGAGTGTAATCCAATCAGCCGTCTAGCTGCTGTTCAGTTTCCACATTAATACACTCACTGCACTTTTTTTTTTTTTTTTTTAACAGGAGAGACCTATTTTATGTGACATAACTACCAGGAGCAAAGACACTTTTTAGTTGGGATATATTATCGTTATTTAGTATTTATATAGCGCCAACATTTTACACATCGTATATATTGTCTTGACACTATCTGTCCCGATGACCTGTTACCATGGAGTTTAAGTATGTATCCAGTCACAGAGTAAAGTATTGTTTTCCATGCAGTCAGGGTGAATTCCAAGAGCAAATCACCATAAAGGATACCGGAGCCGACTTGCTTATTAGAAACGTGGGGGGACAGGCATGTACAATGAGCTTTCCTGATAACCACCGCTCCCCCCATTCCCCTCCTTTGCCTGCTAAGTTCCCCCCGGCTCGCTGAAGATGGGCAGCACCGCGCCTACCCGGGCCCACCTGTGCGCATCATACAGCACGCTATTGCGGCCAGGAGTGCACTGCGCATAATGTCATCTTCGTCGTCATGCGCAGAGAGTTCCCAGTTGGGTTCGAGTGCTGTCGGGTGTACGCAGCCGGTCCAGCGTAGGCGTGGTGCTGCCCGGCTCCGGCGACCCAGAAGAGGTTGCC
The DNA here is from genome assembly GCF_040937935.1 of Hyperolius riggenbachi. Taxonomy (NCBI): domain Eukaryota; kingdom Metazoa; phylum Chordata; class Amphibia; order Anura; family Hyperoliidae; genus Hyperolius; species Hyperolius riggenbachi. The sequence continues at coordinate 221,010,502 of NC_090648.1, forward strand.
GGTGTTAATTTATCAGGCAAAGGAGGAGAATGGGAGAGCGGTGGGCATTTGGACAGCTCATCGTACATGCCATCTCCCTCAGTTTCTCATCTTTTTGGCTCTGGCCTCTTGCACACTATATGCGATTGCGATTTTGATGTTCCGATTTGCGATTTTTAATCGGTATTGCATGCTGTGTTTTTGTTTGGAACGGAGGCTTCGAAAAGCCTTTGGGAGCCCGAGTGCTCTTGAAGATGGGCCTCTCTACACTGCGCATGCGCGAGCAGCCACTCACACGCACTCGTGTGTGCGCAGTTTGGAGCCGCCTTTCTTCGGGAGGACAGTGGACAAATGTGTCAGCACACCGGTATCTCAATAGTTAACGCTCTTTTATTGAGCCATGCGTTCCCACAAAGGAAAAAAGCTGACAATTGTTTCGGGGGCCACACAGGGTCCCCCTTCTTCTTTTTTTTTTTAAATCAGCCTTTATTAAACAATGTATATCAAATACAGACTTTGATTTGAAAGATCATAACAGTGACTGCAGCAAGAAGACACCCCAAACATATAACGTATATTACATTTAAATTGTTCTTTAAGCATGTGGACAGCCCACCCTCCCCCATCTCCATAACCAAATCCCATAATATTAATACTCGTATACGGAATATCTATATGAGAGAGACCACACAGTACCATAACTGAATATCTACAATTGAATAGGCTAAACTTACATTATATAAGGCCTCCAAACAACCTGTCTTGAATTAGGGAGAAGTCTGGTAACCCTGGAGTATCTAACCAGCCTATCCAAATCTTATCAAATTTATGTGCTGCATTTCGGTGGGCATATATAAGCTTTTCCATTTTTAAATATGCATTCACCTGCCCAATCCACATATCTACCGTCGGGGGGCTTGAGTCCTTCCATTTCATTAAAATCAGCTTCCTAGCTTGAAATAGCAGGCGATGTACCATAATTTGAGTGTGCTCCTGTAGTTTTGGCTCAGAGGATAAGCCCAGAATGCAAGCTTGCACTGACCTTTTGGAGCGTTGTTTAGAAACCACATCAATTAAATCCAGAACCTCCCCCCAGTATCTATGCAACTTGGGACAGCGCCATAGCATATGTAATAAGTCACCGTGGTCTCTACTACACCTAGAACAGATTGGGTCCTGTCTAAATTTCATAGAGAAGAGACGTTTAGGGGTTAATAGATTTCTGTGAAGAATATTCAATTGTGACAGTTTCTGAGAGGCATTAGTAGAGACCAGGGGGACATTCTGAAGAATCTCTGTCCAGTCTTCCTCTGGTAACTCACCCAGGTCTTGTGACCATTTCTCATAACAACTAAGAGGGAACCTCCTCAAGAATAGTCCAAGGATCAAAGAGTAGCAGGTTGAAATAAAGCCACTACGCCCATCATACTGACTAATTAAATTGAAAACAGGGGATGGTTGTAATCGTAGAGAGTGCAAAGAGCGCTGTTTTTTGACTGCATGTTTTAATTGCATATATTGGAACTGTAGTAGCAATGAGCTGGGTTTCTGGAGCAATTGTGCAATTTCTGGGAAGGGCTTCACTTCCTCTACATTCAATACCTGGACCAATGAGGAGATCCCTCCCCTGACCCAGTCTGACAAGAACGTCAGATGTGAAAGTTCCTCTAACCGGGCTATAGCATTCAATGGAGTGTAATTCGTGATCCCTACAATATCCTGCATAAGACGCACCCTGTTCCAAATCTTCTGCATTAGTGTGAAGCAAGGTACCTTTCCCCCTGACATTCCACATACTCCAGCTTCTAATACTGCATATATTGAACTAGATTTAAAAACATAGTTTAATAGCTTTCTACAGGGATCGGATAACTCGTCATTTCCCCACCCCACCAAGTGTTGTAACTGAGAGGCTAGATAGTAAACCCAAGGATTAGGTACCGCCAAGCCTCCCTCCTCTTTAGAATACTGAAGATGTTGCAACTTAATTTTAACTCTTCCTTGTCCCCAAATAAAATCCCTAAACATTCTATCTAGAGTTTTAAATAGTTTAAGACGGAGCCATGTTGGAGCATTGTGCAAAGGATAAAGCAGCTGCGGCATAGTTACCATCTTAATTAGGTTTATACGGGCTACCGGTGAAAGTGGCAGCTTAGCCCATGTTTTTAATTTTTGTCGAATTTTAGTAAGCAGGGGAGTTATATTTAGGGTCTCATAAGATTCGATGTCGGATGATATTACTATACCTAGGTATTTAAAGGAACTCACCTTCTGTAATTGCATACATGAGCTTGGCAGTATAGTGTCTATCTTGTCAAGAAGCAATAATGACGATTTGTCCCAATTGACAACTAGGCCAGAGAATTTACCAAATGTACAAAGGGTATGCATTACATTTTCTAATGAACTAGTGGAGTCTTGCAGAAACAACAATGTATCGTCAGCGTATAAAGCGACTTTTTCCTCAATCTCCCCGTATCTAAACCCCTTTATCAATTCATTTGATCTTATCAGTTCGGCTAGGGGTTCTATGGCTACTGCAAACAGCAGGGGCGACAGGGGACAACCCTGCCTTGTGCCCCTGCCTAAACTAAAGGTCGAGGATTGAGTACCGTTCACTCGTAGACTTGCTACAGGTGCGTTATATAAGAGCTTAACCCATCTACGGAAGGATGGACCAAACCGCATTGTCTCCAACACCCTAATCAGATACTGCCACTCAACACTGTCGAAGGCCTTGGCGATATCTAAGGACAATAATGCCCTCTCACCCCTATTATCTGCTTGAAGCTGCATATTTATAAAGGTTCTTCTAATATTAATTGCTGTGGATTTCGCAGGAATAAACCCTGATTGATCTGACTTAACTATGGTAGTGACCACTCTAGCCAGCCTGTTCGCCAAGACCTTCGACAGTATCTTGATGTCAGCATTCAAAAGGGATATAGGCCTATAGGAATCTGCTTTCAAAGGATCTTTTCCTGGCTTTGGGAGGAGTATGATAGTCGCTTCAGCCATGGATTTAGGAAGCCTGCCAGTTTCATACGCCTCATTGAACACCTTAAGTAGACGGGGCAAAAGGGGATCAGAATAGCGCTTATAAAGCTCAATTGGGAGGCCGTCACTGCCCGGGGCCTTATTGCATGGAAATGCCGCCACTGCTATCTCCAACTCCTCCAGCGTTATAGGAGCATCCAACATGGCTCCGTCATTCTCAGACAGCCCAAGTAAGGGTATCTTGTTCAAGTATGATGTCAATTCACACTCTGTATATTCTATTCTAGATTTATATAGGTCCTTGTAGAAACCAAGTAGCTCCTTAGCTATATTATCAGTATCTGAAACTATACTGCCCCCTGGAGTCATTAATGCAGCAATATGACTCAGGGGGGATTGTGCTTTTGTAATAACCGAGAGTAAATGCCCTGTTTGGTCCCCTTGTTCAAAAAATGTTTGCTTAAGAAAAAACCTCTTATGCTTAGCTTTCTCCAATAAATGATCATTCAAATATTCCTGCGCTTGAACCCATGTTACTCTATTTGTCTCAGTAGGATCCGAAATGAAGGCAGCTTCTGCATCCATTACCTTTTTAGTCAAACTCACATGTCTTTCCCTGGTTCTAGATCTAATCTTATTTATTTCTCTTATGAAAATTCCCCTCAGAAATGCCTTAAAGGCCTCCCATGAGGTTCCATATATACGTGGATCATTATTGTAGTCGAAAAATAAGTTAATTTCTTGAAGAATCTGTGTATGGGAATCCACAAGATTAAGCCAGAATGGGTTCAGTTTCCATGGCAATCGGTGTTTTTGTAGCCTCAGGGGGTTAATCAAAGTGACCTTGATGGGAGAGTGATCTGACAGAGATCGTACTAAATATTCTACCGAACCCACTAGGGGCAGAAGTGCCTGATTTCCGATTGCCATGTCTATCCTAGAGAGAGACATGTGAGTTTTGTTAAAGCATGAATATACGTATTCCTTAGGATGTGTAAGCCGCCATATATCGAATAGTGCCAGCTCGTCAAATAATTTTGCTAATGGTGAAGGCTGACTAGCTGCTGCCTTAGACCTAAATCTATCTAGTTGCTGATTTAAATACATGTTATAATCTCCAATCCATAACATGGGGATATGCATCTTTTCTTGTAGTTGTTCAATAATAGGTTGTAAGCTGGAAGGTGAGAAGGGAGGTGGGATATATATAGCTACAACAATATATTCTATTGAATTAAAATACCCATGCACTATAGCAAATCTGCCCTCAGCGTCCACCTGGGATTGAATCAATTGAAATTGAAGTTTCGCGTGGATAAGTATAGAAACCCCCCTGGAATATGAGGTATGTGTTGAGTGGAAGGCTGTGGAAATCCATTTTTTGGAAAGCCATTTCAAGGTCTGGTTAGTTAGATGTGTCTCCTGTAGGCAATAAATTGCTGGGCCTTGTTTTTGTAGAAAAGACAATACTGAGTGTCTTTTATCGTGGTCAGCCAGGCCTCTCACATTCCAGCTTACAATAGAAATATCTGCCATTTATTCCGTTTAGTGTACCACAAATGGGAAAAGTGGACTGCCCCCCCACATTCGAATTAGGTGTCCGCCGCTGCATGCACAGAAAATAACTGTATACCATAACATATAACAAAACCAGAACAAAATATAGTAATTTCCCCCTTTTAGACAGCACATGGCAGATATTGTGGAAAGCTCCAACAACCATCGAAGCTTTTCCAACTGTATGATCTTATTAGCATTTCTGCCCTGCTGTGGGGATAAGCTGTTGTTCTTGCATAACATCTGTCTCTTGAAGTAAACGTATTAACCTGGAGCAAGTTGGTGTGCAGAAACAGAAATAATTAACATCTCTGCTCCTGCTCCTTTTGCTGAAACGGATAGCACAGTACCATAAATCGTGATCCTGCAATCACGGCAAAGATCAGCTAAACTGATAACAAGATATAACTTATTAAGAAGAGATTGTTCCTTGAAGTCGACTTACATCACTGCGTTATCCTCATAAAGTATGGATGGCAGAATACCAATTAGGTAGAAATTTAAGCGGATTCCACAGAGTAAGACAAGAGAATAAGACTTTTAGATAGGAGATAGGCCCCGCTGTTTGCTTAATAGATATGGATCATAGTACCTTAGTCATTGTCCGCAGGTAAGTTTTGTTTGAGGTGTTGCTCATTTTCATCAAGCCACTGCGTGGCTTCTTTGGGAGATAGAAAGAAATGGGCCTCATTCAAAGCGATAATTTTCAGCTTGGAAGGATACAGCATAGCATATTGTAGGTTTAATTTCTGTAGACGTTTTTTCACCTCGTAGAACTTTGCTCTCTGCTTTTGAACTTCCGCTGAGAAATCAGGATAAAATGATATTTTATGCTCCCCAAATTGTATGTTGCCTTTCAGTCTTGCCTGCCTTAAGATTGTTTCTCTATCTTGATAGTGGAGTAGTTTAGCCAATACCGGTCTGGGCGGTGCACCTGGCTTAGGTGGGCGTGAGGGAACCCGGTGTGCCCTTTCTATAGCGTATAGCTTGGAAAACGATTGCGCTCCAAACACTTCCAACAGCCACTTTTCAATAAATTCAGTAGGGTTTAGCTTTTCCACCTTTTCCGGAAGGCCCACAATGCGGACATTGTTCCTGCGTAATCGATTTTCCATGTCGTCTGACTTGTCCGTATTAGCTATAGCATGTTTAATAACTTTACGGAGATCTCTTACTACGGGGGCAATGGTGTCTTCAATGTCACTGACACGTTTTTCTAGGGCAGTGGTTCTCTCCCTGACTTTTGCCATGTCCTGCCTTAAAAGTCCCAGCTCCTCTTTTATGCCCCCAGTTTGCTGTGAAAGGGAAATAATGGCTGCATTACAAGTTTGCACAGCCGACAGAATCTCACTTAGAGAGGGCTCTTTATTATCTCCGGATTCATTGGGGGTATCAGCAGGCATATTGTCTTCCATTGCGGCAGGTACTTCTGCTTCAGAAGCAGTTTCCCACACCCCATCCGCAGTGCCTGGGCTTTGTTCCTCCCGCTCTGCCCGCCTGTCTTCCTCCATTCCCCCGTCCACCTTCTGCTGCTCTGCATTTAAGTGTTCGGCCCCCCTCACCGTTTTGGAGTCCTTATGGGCAAACTTTTCCAGGCGAGCTGCAACCTCCTCCGGCTGTGGCCCATGTTTGCGTGAGCGCGTCTGCCGTGGGTCAGCGGCGGCGCCATCTTGCTTTTTCGCCTCTGCCTGGGCCTTCTCCTCCTTGCCCTCCGCCTTCGGCATAGCTGTCCGAGAGAGTTCGGAATACCACCACCCGGATCAGGGAGTCTTCTCCTATGTCTCACACCACGATGGGCGTCTAAGAAAGTATGGATTGCCGCCTTACAGGATCAAATGTAACGGATCAGCGCGGGAGCTCTGTGAGATGCGTGTACTCACATCGCCTGCAGGCCACGCCCCCTCAGGGTCCCCCTTCTTCAAGGCGCGTGGTTTCGGTAAACCACGCGCCTTGAAGAAGGGGGACCCTGTGTGGCCCCCGAAACAATTGTCGGCTTTTTTCCTTTGTGGGAACGCATGGCTCAATAAAAGAGCGTTAACTATTGAGATACCGGTGTGCTGACACATTTGTCCACTGTCTTGCCTGGAGATACAGCCTATATCTCAGTGTCAAGCACCCGACCGAGACAATTGATGGTGTGCCCTTCATAATCCAGTAAACATTTCTTCGGGAGGACTCGGCTCCTGAAGACTTCTGAAGTCCCGCGCAGCAGGGGATTTGAATGAATGGAGGAGCTGCCGCCTGAACGAGAGGACTGGGAGAGGAGAGAGAAAGCTCATTAGGACGCAGAGCCTTCCCTCTCCTGGGGTAAGTATCCGGCTTTGTATTTTAGGGTGGTCACTAACCATCCAATCTTTTTCATCCAATCTTACCATTTCTATGTAATAGAAGGGCCTGCCTATAGTATCTGTTTAAGTATAATCACTCAGTTTACTCTTCTACTACATAGATTTGGTAAGATTGGATAAAAAAGATTGGATCGTCAGTGGCCACCCTTAACCCCCGGTTCCCATTGGCTTTAAGTTGATGCCCACCTTGCCATCGCACTCACGTAGTCTAGAGTGTTCTGTGCAGGTGCAGTAGTTCTTCACCTGCGCAGATCATTCCAGATTATGCGAGCGCAATTGTGAGTGACACGGACACGTGCTTGTGCAGGCGATGACGACCTGGCAAGATGGGCATCTGCAATGGAGGGGATCCTGTTGCATCCATGGTCACAGCCACGGCGTTCCGCATCTGTTCTCCCCTACCCTTCCAAGTCATTCCCCTTTTGGTTTTCCCTCTTGACCATAACAAGTAGTTATTCCACAGTTGTTGTAGTGCTCTCAGCTGGTGTTTGTACACATACCCTGAGTACGCTGTCAGACATATTCTAATGTTGCAAACAGGTTACTTGTCCCTTCAAAAGGCCACAAAACAATGGCTACTTGTTATCGGTTCTAGTATTTTCATAACAATGACTTTTTTTGTGTACAATGTTCATTGAGGCTCCAAAGGTGTGTGAAAATGTAATTGCTGGCTAGACAGTACTTGCAACCTCAAAATCCTTTCAAACAATAGTTATGAGAACATTGTAATTGTTCCTTTGAAGTCTTGTAATTCGAATGTGGAATACACTTATCACCACCTGTAGCAATGCTTTGTGCACAAGTGGAGTAAAGGTAACCATACATCAGATGACTTGGTGGATGATCGACCATCCAATTATATTATTATAATTGAATTGGATGAAAATCTGTGGCGACAAGTGCATGCACGACTGACAATGCGACTGGCGTATTCTCCCCTAATGTTAAATGTTCCCCCACTGCCCAGTGCAAGTGATTCATTACCTGTCCGTATCCTCTACTGGCTCCGTTCTCCTGACAATTGTGACCCACGTGGTTGCCTAGTAAGGACGCGCGTGTAATGTCAGATGTCACACATGCGGGCATGTTACTAGGCAACCACGTGGAGCATGCGTGTACGGAGAATGGAGGAAGCCAGGAGCCAGCAGAGGACAAGCGGCGGGCACGGCGGAGAGGTAATGTATAACTTGCAAGGGGGGGGGGGGAGGAGGGAGGACATTTAACTTTACGAGGGATATAGCAGTGTTCTCCCCAGAATTTTTTTCCAGCCGGGTGGCATGAAAAAGTAGCCGGGTGGTGAGGCTGGGGGCGGTACCTTATGCGTAAAAAAAAAAAAAAATGGGCATAGCCAGGACATCAATGGGTGGAGGTAACAAATGTAATTATGTAATCCTGAGCTCCCAAAATGCTAAATGCTGCAACAATAGCCCCAAATCAACAAATGCAGCCACTATGACCATCAGCTAATAAATACACCAACTGTTGCCTCTGACACATAAAATGCAACAACTGTTACCAAATGGCACCCCAGATAGATAGACACCCCGAGCAGCACCACCACACCACTGACCACTCCAGCAGCATCACCACACCACTGACCCCTCCAGCTTCACCACCACACCACTGACCCCTCCAGCTTCACCACCACACCACTGACGCCTCCAGCAGCACCACCACACCACTGACCCCTCCAGCTTCACCACCACATCACTGACCCCTCCAGCAGCACCACCACACCACTGACCCCTCCAGCAGCATCACCACACCACTGACCCCTCCAGCAGCACCACCACACCACTGGCCCCTCCAGCAGCACCACCACACCACTGACCCCTCCAGCAGCCCCACCACACCACTTACCCCTCCAGCAGCACCACCACACCACTGACCCCTCCAACAGCACCACCACACCACTGACCCCTCCAGCAGCACCACCACACCACTGACTCCTCCAGCAGCATCACCACACCACTGACCCCTCCAGCAGCACCACCACACCACTGACCTCTCCAGCATCACTGACCCCTCCAGCATCCCCACCAGACCACTGACCCCTCCAGCAGCCCCACCACACCACTGACCCCTCCAGCAGCACCACCACACCACTGACCCCTCCATCTTCACCACCACACCACTGACCCCTCCAGCTTCACCACCACACCACTGACCCCTCCAGCAGCACCACCACACCAGTGACCCCTCCAGCAGCACCACCACACCACTGACCCCTCCAGCAGCACCACCACACCACTGACCCCTCCAGCATCACCACACCACTGACCCCTCCAGAAGCTCCACCACACCACTGACCTCTCCTGCATCACCACACCACTGACCCCTCCAGCAGCACCACCACACCACTGGCCTCTCCAGCATCACCACACCACCGACCCCTCCAGCAGCCCCACCACACCACTGACCCCTCCAGCAGCACCACACCACTGACCGCTCCAGCAGCATCACCACACCACTGACACCTCCAGCAGCACCACTACACCACTGACCCCTCCAGCTTCACCACCACACCACTGACCCCTCCAGCTGCACAACCACACCACTGACATCTCCAGAAGCATCACCACACCACTGACCCTTCCAGCAGCACCACCACACCACTGACCTCTCCAGCAGCACCACCACACCATTGACCCCTCCAGCAGCATCACCACACCACTGACCTCTCCAGCAGCACCACCACACCACTGACCCCTCCAGCAGCACCACCACACCACTGACCTCTCCAGCATCACTGACCCCTCCAGCATCCCCACCAGACCACTGACCCCTCCAGCAGCCCCACCACACCACTGACCCCTCCAGCAGCACCACCACACCACTGACCCCTCCAGCAGCATCACCACACCACTGACCCCTCCTGCAGCATCACCACACCACTGACCCCTCCAGCAGCACCACCACACCACTGACCCTCCAGCAACACCACCACACCACTGACCCCTCCAGCAGCACCACCAGACCACTGACCCCTCCAGCAGCACCACCACACCACTAACATCTCCAGCATCACCACACCACTGACCCCTCCAGCAGCACCACCATACCACTGACCTCTCCAGCATCACCACACCAACAGGAGGAGGGGGACCAACAGGAAGAGCAAGGGTAGTGGAGCCACAAGACCACCAAGGAGAGCTATCCTCCCCCTACTCCATCCTGTGCCACCTACCCTCTCCCCTACATCATACTGAGCCACCTACCCTTCCCATGAGGTGCCTGCTACCCTCCTCCTAAACCATACTGTGCCACCTACCCTCCCATGAGGTGCCTGCTACCTTTCCCAACACCGCACTGTACTTCCTGTTTGAACGGAAGCCAGAAGGGGAATACCGCATAGTAACGCGGTATTTCCTGAAGGCCTGTTTTTGATGGTGCGGTGGGCGTACCGCACCGCTGACACCAAAATACAGTGTGAAACTGGCCTGAAAATAATGGAATGCTGTGCATCAAATCAAATGACGTATAGGTGACTTAATGTAATCAAAATGAGGTGTGGAATAAATTTTGATGTGTCTTTCAGCTCGGACCCCTGTCACATAAAAAATAGGAAGGGAAAAACTCAATTCTACATCCCCAAAAAATAAATAAAAGTATAGGTCATAAATTATTGTTACCTTGCTTTTGAAATATGTTGCCATGAGGGTGGATTACTGTTGTTTTTGCAAATAAGGGTTTGTAATTATTAATAGATTACAACGGGGGAGAAAAACACAACATGGAAAACAAATACACCTTTATTTGTAAATACAATAATGTCATTGTACTAGTAACATAACCTAAATGTTGTGATAACCAGGACAAATGGGCAAACAACAAGTGTGAGTTTTATCTACAATAGCATTGTTTAATGAAGACATTGTCATTCTTCAATTTTACCCCTTTAAAATGCATAGTAAATAGTAAAAAAAAAAAAAAAAAAACACAAAAACCCTAGTTTGGCCCTAAAAAACAAAACAAAAACAAGACATAGATCATTTAGGTATGATGAGTACCGTAGTTGGGCGAATGAATGAAAGCAGCGCTGCAATGTGAACAATAAAGTAAATATGTCATGTTCACTAAGGAGATGAAAAATTAAAGGAACGTGCCCAAAAAAGTAACCAAAGAAAATGGCTCCTTAAGTGTTAACTATCCCACTGACCGAAACTGGTTTTAACCACTTAAGCCCAACTGGACGAGATTTCTCGTCCAGTTGGGCTGCGCGCACTCCCGCGGGTCGCGCGCGCGCGCCCTGCGGGCCCCCCCGTGCGCGCCCCCGCTGCTGGCCGCTAGCCCACCGATCAGTGAAAGGGATTATAAATCCCTTTCGCTGATCGGACCCCCTCCCCGGAGAAAAGCCGACAGCGTCTCTTCAGACGCTGCGGCTTTTCTGAGCTCTGGTCTCCTTTCTTCTGCCTGGGAGCGAGATCGATCGCTCCCAGGACTTTTTGATTCTGGCCATCTTGTGGCCAAATAGCAAATTACACCTACAAAAAAAAGTTTTAAGAATAAACCTATAAATATATAAAAAAAAACCCTGTTTACCTCCCACACCAAAAAATACCCACATACAAGTTTAAATTAAAAAAAAAAAATTACAATAATAAAAAAAAACAAAAAAACATAAATAGTTACCTAAGGGTCTGAACTTTTTAAATATTCATGTCAAAGGAGTATATCAATATGATTTAATAAATTATGGGCTTCTAAACAGTGATGGACGCAAAACGGAAAAAATGCACCTTTATTTCCAAATAAAATATTGTCGCCATACATTGTGATAGGGACATAATTTTAACGGTGAAATACCCGGGGCATATGGGCAAATACAATACGTGAGTTTTAATTATGGAGGCATGTATTATTTTAAAACTATAATGGCTGAAAACTGAGAAATAATGAATTTTTTCCGTTTTTTTCATATTCTTCCTGTTAAAATGCATTTACAGTAAAGTGGCTCTTAGCAAAATATACCACCCACAGAAAGCCTAATTGGTGGCGGAAAAAACAAGATATAGATCAATTAATTGTGATGAGTAGTGATAAAGTTATTGGCAAATGAATGGGGGTGAAAGTTGCTCGGATGTAAAAAAATTTCAACCCTTCGGGCTTAAGTGGTTAAATTAATAGGCAAATTTGCATGCAAAAACATGCATGCAATTTGACAAATGTTAACACTGCCTAAAGCACAGGTGTGGAGCTCCAGTCCTCGGGGGTCTAAGATCCACTGGCTGCTCATGGTGGCGGAACGCCGAGATCCACGCTGAGGCGCAAGCCTCTGGGTCTCGGCTATTCTCTGCCATCACTGGAGCGCATGGCGCTCAGCTCCCTTTGGATAAGCCACGGACGCGCTCTCCATATGCGCTCTGCCGCTGTAAACAATTAGTTGGGTTATATGTCAGTCATATGGGCATACAGTCTGACTCATAGCAGGTGACCAGGCAAGCCTGGGGGGCACTTGTCCTGGAAGATTACTGGAAACAATGTTACCAGGTAACTAATAACTCTAGTCTTCCCCAGTAATCTTCTAGCATATGTACTCTGAGATGATCAGCAAGAAATGAGAGGTTAGGGTGAGTCCCCAGCTTGGAGAAAGTCCTGAATGTAGAGCAGGTGACATCTATAGTGTAGTTCCAGCACTGTGAGGCCACGTCATTGCTGCTGCTGTAATAATATGTGCTTTCAGGAGACTTGTGCTTGTTTCCCCGTAGCTTCATAAGCTGCCTGACTGTAACTTTCCACCTGACATGACTAAGGTTGCTTTCCTGTGTGATTTCTCTGATGTATAATAAGACTACCTTTCTGCGTGAAACATTTACCACACTCTGGACCACACTCTGGACATGAATGTGAGCGCTCTCCTCTGTGAATTCTCTGATGTTTAATACAATTTGATTTGACACGGGAAGATTTTCCACATTCGGAACATGGATAAGAACGCTTTCCTGTGTGATTGTGATGATTTGCTCAGCTGCCTGTGCAGGCAGCCAGCCTTTTGACCATTGTGTAGGTTTGCATGCTGCAGGACTCTGGAAAGAAGAGCTTCTGTCAGGTTTGCAGCTTGTGCTTGCAGAGGAATTTGCATATGTTGTCATGCAAATTGCCTGGCCACATTCATTGGAGGCGTGTACTATAAGTACTATGTCTTTCCCGCAATGCTTCGCTGTTCATAAGGATTTCGTCCTATGTAACACTCCTGGTGGGGTGTCAGCCTTGCTCTCTGTTTGAACATCAGCTTAGAGTAATTCCTAAATCTGCGCTAGGCAGATTTCCCTTGTTAGGATTGTATTATCTGTATTGCCTATTCTGTCTTGTCTTGCCTGTTTGCCATTGTCCTGTCCCTATGGTGGTTGACAGGAAATGGTTGTGATCTCTGTTCTTGGAGTATAGCTGGTGCAGCGGTTGCTACCAGCTATCTCTTCTGTTCTGTCTCCTGGGATCGCACTAGCTACTTTTTGCTAGCGCTGGGGATCCTTCTGTTCTGTCTCCTGGGATCGCGCTAGCTACTTTTCGCTAGCGCTGGGGATCCTTCTGTTCTGTCTTCTGGGATCGCGCTGGCCACTTTTCGCTGGCGCTGGGGATCCTTCTGTTCTGCTACTCTGTACTTGGATAGCGCTAGCCACTTTTCGCTAGTGCTGTGGATCCTATCTCTCGCTTGTCCCTGTTTTCGTGTGTCTGTCTGCTACGCTTGCTGGAGGCTCGGTGAGGTAACCGTTAAGCAAGCGCTCGCGTCCTCTGTTTCATGTTTGTCTGTTAATGGTTAGTTAGGCGTGCTTGTCTCTATTGTGCTTATCACGTGGAGACCGCGCATAACCGCGTGCACTGTTGCGAATGAGTGCGGTGTTCGCGGTTAGCTAGCATTTGTTATTTTCCGTATCTCCTCATTGTATTATTTGCTGTGCCTTTGCTAACCTCGTATTCTGTTCTGATCTGCCTTGTGTCTCGTCTGGCGATCGCGTTCCTATTTCATATCTGCTGTTGTGTGTGTGCGGTTGCGGGGTGGCGACTGGATTGGCACACACACATACAACCTGTCCCTTTGCTCATTCTCATTCGCAATCGCCTCTCTTGCGATTGCGTTCTGCGTTTTGTACAATTCCTGTCTGGCATTTGTGGAGGTACAGAGGATTGGTTCCTCTGCACTCCCCAGCGCCATCTGCCGACAGGAATTTTCCCTCTACGGGTGCGTAGCACCTTTTGCTGGGTTCCTGCAAATTATACGCTTGTGGAGGATTTCCGCCGTGTCAGCGCACGCGTTGTGCGCTGATCACGGGGAAAGTTCCACAATCGTTACAGTATGAACAGCCCAACCCAAAACCCCAGTGTAGACGGAAATTCCGATTTGTACGATTTTGTCGAGTTTGGGTCCTGTGTCTTTAAGAGCTTTAAAAGGTTTAATTCGGAGACCAAGGCGGAATTTCTTTCTGAATGTGTGAGGTTTTGCCTGAATCCCACCTTTCAGATTTCTGATCCGTCCACGTCGGCTCTTCTGTTTGCCTATGTGCTCTTAAAAGACGATTTGTTCACCTGGGCATATAATCTGTTAAAAATCAATTCTTGGAATGGTAATCTGTATCAGTTGCTTGCAGAGATATTCTCTCACTAGTTTAAACTGCCTGGCTTACCACCTGCTCTGATTGAGTGTGTAGCTGCTGATAAGTCAGCTGATCTTTCCCTTCCATGCAAAACCTTTCAGTATGACAATCAGTTCAATGTGTCTGTTGCCACTTCAGGTTTTAAACAGCAGACATGCAAAGTGGCGAAAAAGAGAAAAACTAAAAAACGCAAGCATCGGAATAAAACACTCCCTATTGATGTTTGTAATGATGTTGTTCCGTCTCCGGCTTTTTTGCCCCAATCCAAAGCTTATGTGGATCCTGCTATAGGTAGGATCGCACACTACATTAAAGCAGTTAAAAAATCTGTTCTTGTTCCTGAACTCCACCCCTATGGAGATTATTTGGATACTGGCCTGTTTGAACCCCCATTTGCTTCCTGGGATATTGGGGCCTTGCTGGAAGAATTCGATTTTGATTAGAAAGCCTTTTGCGATTTTTACATCGCAAAAAGCGAAAATGTCTTGAATGCTTGTCTCGATTCGATGTACCTTCTGATTGATTCCGATGAATGTGACAAGGATGATGTGGATCTGGTGATCTATGTATGGCAAACGATTTTGGATGAGTTGTACACACACCAACCAATTGATTCCAATAAAGAGACATCGTTGTCGGATGATTGTTCCTGCCTTTCTGGGGTAAAGCATGAGAGTCTTGACTTTGTGCAATCTGAAATGAATGAGTGTGCCGCTGTGGTTGATTCCTGTGTGAATCCTGAAGGATTAGCTCCTGACAGTGTGCAGTTTGAATCTGTGCGATCTGATGCCTGTTTCTCGGATGTTCCTGCAGATTGTGATTGGCATGAGTCTGCCGGTTTCCTCAAGGATGTGTGGGATCCTTTGTCATTTAGAAACAGATCTTTGAGATCTTCCGTCTGTGACCCTGCTATGGGGAAAATTTCTCGACTATGCAGCGTCAAAAGTAAAATTATTATGCCTAATAAAGTTTATCCTGTTGATGTCGCCATTTCTTCTGCAAATGAGTCTCTGTCTCACCCTGTTCACACCTGTAAGGGCCCGTTGCCTGGGGACAGTTGCTCCAGCGTTTCGGTCCTAGATGCCTTGCAGTCTGCTCCGCAGATCGCGGAGGTTTGCCCTATAGAAGCGTCAGTTTCACAACCTAAAGTTAATTTTGATTCGCAGGTTTTGCGTTCTGATTCCTCGGATTCGACATTGTTAGCCGAATCTAAGAGTGAGACAGCGCTTCGGTTTTGCGAATCTGATACTGAACCCTCTTTGCCTTATTCAGAGACGCTTTCTCTGAACCTGCCCTGTACCATGAATAAAAACATGTGTTCCTTTTACACTGACGTTTGTGAGCCCCTTTCTTGCTCTGAGGGAAGTTCTGACTCTCCACCCTGTACTCTGGATGAGTCAATATTGCCTTGTACAATATCTCCTGCCCTGCCCCTAGAGGCTCGTCTAGGTATTGCTGCTATTTTTACCTGTTTTTCTGCAGTTTTGGAGTTACAAGCTAGTTTGACTGCCACACAGAATTCTGGGTACAGTGAGAATGAAGTTAGGGAGTCAGTGTGTGTTCCAGTAAATATACCTGTACATTCCCCTCATGATGATGAGATCCAGTCTCAGGTTATGGTGGAACCATTCCTGGGACATCTGCCCTGTCCACAAAATAAAGTTCCAGTTCTGCCCTGTAACATGGATAGTTCAGAATCCTTCCTAGAAAACTTGAAAAATGATGTTCCTGAGGTCTTGTTTGATGTTCTGGAGGTCCCCGAGTTCCTCCCAAAGGGTGCAGAACTTGTAGGAGATGTCTCCAGTCCCCCAAGTCCTTCTGAGGTGTTGCCCTCTTCCGTAGGCATTGCTGCCTTGCTGGCTACCTTTTCAGCTCTGGTGGAGCTTCAGTCATGTGTAGTCAATGATGATATTGCAGTCACAGAAATTTCCGAATTTGAATCCGAGTCTTCTTTTGAAAGTCCAGTGCTTGAGACCAATGCTCGTGATGATTCTCTGCCCGGTCCTGGTTTTGGTTTCCTCATGCCGGACTCTGAGGTTGGCAGTTCCCCGACATGTCCTGAGGTTTCTCCTGTGCTGGTGTACCCCAGTGTGCTCTGTGACCCAGAAAGCCCAAGTGTGCCTCGGTTACCAGCATACTCAGATGCTTCCTCGGTGGAGACATGTTCTGATTTAGCCTGCCTGCTTGCATGCCCAGAAGTGGTCCCTGAAAGTCTTGATCTTGATGGGTGTCCTCGTAATTCTGAATCCGGAATTGTCATTGGTTCCATGGGGGTTCTTGGTAATTCTCCATGTGAGCCTGGTGATTGTTCTGCCCTCTTGGGATCTCTGTGGAGCTTCAAAAGGTTCTGGGAGATTCCGGGAGAAATTTTGCTTGGTCCCCTGGATAAGATCAACGATGGCTTTTGTGTTGTAAGGGACACTTCGAACAGGTATTGTGGCAGGTTTGGTATTTTCGGACGCTCCTTGGAAGGTGGTGGGTATTGTCTGGAGGGTGTCGATTGCTTCTTCTCTGGCGGTCACAGTCCTGATGGGTGTTATACTGAGACTGGTAGTACTGATGGGCATGTTTCGGTGGCTTCTGTTTCCGATGAGGTCGGTTTCGGGTGGACTGACTCTGGAATTGGACCTTGTCGGGCTGCCCCGACCTTTATGAGTCTTCAGTTTGAGTCTGTTGCTAATAGCAGTTTTGAGGGTCGTCTGGAATTCGACCCTGGAGGGGGGGGCACTGTGATAATTTGCTCAGCTGCCTGTGCAGGCAGCCAGCCTTTTGACCATTGTGTAGGTTTGCATGCTGCAGGACTCTGGAAAGAAGAGCTTCTGTCAGTTTTGCAGCTTGTGCTTGCAGAGGAATTTGCATATGTTGTCATGCAAATTGCCTGGCCACATTCATTGGAGGCGTGTACTATAAGTACTATGTCTTTCCCACAATGCTTCGCTGTTCATAAGGATTTCGTCCTATGTAACACTCCTGGTGGGGTGTCAGCCATGCTCTCTGTTTGAACATCAGCTTAGAGTAATTCCTAAATCTGCGCTAGGCAGATTTCCCTAGTGCTGTTAGGATTGTATTATCTGTATTGCCTGTTCTGTCTTGTCTTGCCTGTTTGCCATTGTCCTGTCCCTATGGTGGTTGACAGGAAATGGTTCTGATCTATGTTCTTGGAGTATAGCTGGTGCAGCGGTTGCTACCAGCTATCTCTTCTGTTCTGTCTCCTGGGATCGCACTAGCTACTTTTTGCTAGCGCTGGGGATCCTTCTGTTCTGTCTCCTGGGATCGCGCTAGCTACTTTTCGCTAGCACTGGGGATCCTTCTGTTCTGTCTTCTGGGATCGCGCTGGCCACTTTTCGCTGGCGCTGGGGATCCTTCTGTTCTGCTACTCTGTACTTGGATCGCGCTAGCCACTTTTCGCTAGTGCTGTGGATCCTATCTCTCGCTTGTCCCTGTTTTCCTGTGTCTGTCTGCTACGCTTGCTGGAGGCTCGGTGAGGTAAACGTTAAGCAAGCGCTCGCGTCCTCTGTTTCATGTTTGTCTGTTAATGGTTAGTTAGGCGTGCTTGTCTCTATTGTGCTTATCACGTGGAGACCGCGCATAACCGCGTGCACTGTTGCGAATGAGTGCGGTGTTCGCGGTTAGCTAGCATTTGTTATTTTCCGTATCTCCTCATTGTATTATTTGCTGTGCCTTTGCTAACCTCGTATTCTGTTCTGATCTGCCTTGTGTCTCGTCTGGCGATCGCACCTCTCGTGATCGCGTTCCTATTTCATATCTGCTGTTGTGTGTGTGCGGTTGCGGGGTGGCGACTGGATTGGCACACACACATACAACCTGTCCCTTTGCTCATTCTCATTCGCAATCGCCTCTCTTGCGATTGCATTCTGCGTTTTGTACAATTCCTGTCTGGCATTTGTGGAGGTACAGAGGAATGGTTCCTCTGCACTCCCCAGCGCCATCTGCCGACAGGAATTTTCCCTCTACGGGTGCGTAGCACCTTTTGCTGGGTTCCTGCAAATTATACGCTTGTGGAGGATTTCCGCCGTGTCAGCGCACGCGTTGTGCGCTGATCACGGGGAAAGTTCCACAATCGTTACAGTGATTTCTTAGATGTCTAACAAGATCAGATTTCTGACTGAAGCAT
The DNA here is from genome assembly GCF_040937935.1 of Hyperolius riggenbachi. Classification (NCBI taxonomy): domain Eukaryota; kingdom Metazoa; phylum Chordata; class Amphibia; order Anura; family Hyperoliidae; genus Hyperolius; species Hyperolius riggenbachi. The sequence goes on from NC_090648.1 coordinate 221,029,110, forward strand.
TTCCCACACTTTGCACATGAGAAAGGACGCTATCCTGTGTGAATTCTGTGATGTGTACGTAGACCAGTTTTCAAACAAAAACATTTCCCACACTCAGAAGATAAAAAAGGATGGGTATTTGAGCTAACAGGATAGGATCTATCAGAAGATTCCTCAGAATTGGAGAGATGTGGTGATTTGTCCTCATGGTGACGTCTGCTGTGTATATTTTCTGCAATGGAGTTTCCTGCTGGTAAATGTAGTGCGCACCATTATCGTCTGCACCATAATCTGTTGGAGAAATAATAACAGAGAATAGTCATTGTCCTGTCTGCAGTCGTGTGTGTTGCCGTAGCAGTTACTGTATAGATAATAAAGACCAGGTCAGACACAAACTCAATAGATAAAAAGATAAAACCAAGAAAAAAACAACAACACAGCGACCCACCCATAAGATCCAATGTCATGGAAACAATCACATCAATCAATCCAGTCCAACAATAGAGCAGATGCCTCCCGCCTTGCAGCACATGTAATGTACAGACTGGGAGCCCCAATACACAGCAAGGTGCCACATATCATCACAGATATACCACCCAACACATCATACCAGTATAGATACATAAATGTAAGTGCTGAAGGGTTAAAGAGACTCTGTAAAAAAATGTTCAGCCTTAGTTCTTCTACCCTATAAGTTCCTTTGCCTGTTCTAATGTGCTCTGGCTTACTGCAGCCTTTCCTAATTGCACAGTGGCTGTGTTATCTCTGTTATATGATCTAATCTGTTTTCTTCTGTCGGCTCTGTCGGCTAAGGTTGGAATGTGTGGAATAGAAGGCTAGGATAAGGATAAGGCTGCTTGTGATTAGATAGAAGCGATACACACCCTCTGCAGGCCCCCTGCAGACTCTGTATGACTCACACACTCTGCTTATGTGAGCCTATCACAAGCTGGTTAGTTTGTTTGTAAACACTGCCTAAAACTGTTAATTACAAGCCAGGATTGCAGCAGAGAGTGGCAGAAACAGCACAGAGGGGCCCAGGAGAACATAATGAATAGAATGGTATGCTTTTTGCTGTAAAAATTTTAGAGTACAGATTCTCTTTAAAGCACTGTGTGCCAAAAGCTATATAAAGGTGGCCACAGACCATCAAATGTTTCCTTCAGCTCTTTTAAATACAATCAGTTTTCTTGATTGATTGTTTTGTTTAAAAACCAACACACCATTCAGATATTTTTAAAGACCGATCAGAATTTTGCCACCGCAGCTGATAGATCAGAAGGCTGAAAACATTTTAGGGAATTTAACCCTTTAACAGTTTTTTTTTTTTTTTTTTACCACAAAAGCCAGTTATGTTTGTATTGTGTTTATAACCTCTCGAGGACCACAAGCTTACACCCCCAGGTGACAAGGCCATTTTTTACAATTCAGCACTCTGCAGCTTTAACAGTTCACTGCACAGACATACAACTTATCACCCAAATGAATCTTGCCTCCTTTTCTTGCCACCAACAGAGCTTTCTGTTGGTGGCATCTGATTGTTGCTGCCCACAGAATAACGTGAACTTGAATATCAGGGACTACTACTCCAGTGCATGATCTGGCATTGTGTATGTTACTGCTTATTGCCTGCAGTGTGTTGCATGTCAACCCTATTATCATTGTCTGTAATCTTATTTATCGCTCAGCACTGTGTAATATGTTGGTGCTATATGAATCCAATACACCTGTAAAGAGAAAACCATTTCAGGTGACTACCTCTTGAAGCTCATCAAGAGAATGCCAAGAGTGTGCAAAGCAGTAATCAAAGCAAAATGTGGCTACTTTGAAGAACCTAGAATATGACATATTTTCAGTTGTCTCACACTTTGTGGTTATGTACTATACTTCCACATGTGTTAATTCATAGTTTGGATGCCTTCAGTGTGAATCTACAATGTTCATAGTCATGAAAATAAAGAAAACTCTTTGAATGAGAAGGTGTGTCCAAACTTTTGGTCTGTACTGTACCTAATGCGGTACTTTACCAAACTATTATTTTTTACCAAACAGCTCATTGATTTGAAGCCAATGTGAAGGCCGGAGGGATGGTGCACATGGTCTTGTCTGGGACACCAAATAGGTGGGAAATGGCCCTGGGTGTAAGCACATTGTTACATATGGCAATGGGCAAGGCTGCTTGTTCACCTGGAAGTGGCATCCCTGAGTCACTGGTCCCCATCATGTCACTCTCCTCTGCAGACTGCTGCTCCTCCTTCACATGTGTCTCTTCATCATCTCCATCCTCCAGCTTCACATTTGTCACTCCTTCAGCCTAAACACAGAAAATAACACTGTTACAATGCAAGCACTGATGAAGTGAGGTAATTCCATATGGAGTCCATGTTATGTTTACAGGCTCAGTTCCATTTACCTGACAAGGGTGGGGGATGGTGTGATGTTCCTGTGTAATATCCTGGGAATTAAGAGGACCTGTATATCTCTCCGGTGAGGTTCTGTTACCGGATCCACCTGTAGGGAACAAACACAAGGGTGGGATAGGCAGAAATATGAGATTCCTCTATTACAGCATAAAAGTGATCTCTGCCATGTAGTCCCAGTGACTGCGGTACAGAAGCAGCTTTGTGTTTGGCTGGGGGAACTCTGCAGTGTATTGCAGCTCAAAGATAACTAACCCATGCTCTATAATAAGCTCCTTATTAGATTGGGATTTCCAGTAGCCTACCCCCACAGCACACCTGCATAGACAGGCCCTGACCAAATCCAGAGGAGGAGCAGCCCTATTTGAGTTAAAACAAGGCTGTCACCCTCAACCACACTTTGCAAGACTCAGACACCACTAGCAGTTGTGTGTGAACAAATCTGCTAGACACAAACACACACACACAGATTTCTGCGCTGAAAGGGATATCTGTCCCTGTCTATGGCAGTTACGACAATGTCACGCACTGCTGTCAAGCAGCACGCATTCAGGCTGGCGTTCACGTCTCTTGGGTCAGCCGCAGGATTTGCTGGCATAGTAGTGACACAGTGGTGGCTGCTGCTAGCCCATTAGGGGCACTGAGGTGGCTGATGCTGGCACATTAGGGGCACTGGGGTGGCTGCTGCTGGCATAGTAGTGACACAGTGGTGGCTGCTGCTAGCCCATTAGGGGCACTGAGGTGGCTGATGCTGGCACATTAGGGGCACTGAGGTGGCAGCTGCTGGCACATGAGGGGCACCAGGGTGGCTGCTGCTGGCACATAAAGGGCACAGTGGTGGCTACATCTGGCAAATTAGGGATACTGTGATGTGACTGATGTGTTAGTAAGGCTGTATGATAAAAAAGATAGAGGGGTCTACATGTGCCAGCAAGAGTATAAGATGACAGAGGTACACAAGGACTGTCAGTAATGATGTACATCAGACAGGGGCACAGAGGTGTCTCCATATGTCAGAAACTGTGTTTGATGACAGGCTGGGAGAGAGGCGGGGGGGGGGGGGTGGTTATGATGGTGAATGTCAGTAAGACCACCACAGTAACAGACATGCACAGTACACATAGTACTCACATTAGGCAGGATATAGTATCCATATCCATGTGTCAGTAATTGTGTTTGATGACAGGCTGGGATGGATGGGTCAGGGGGGAGGGGGGTTATGATAGTGAATGTCAGTAAGACCACCACAGTGACAGACACGCACAGTACACATAGGGCTTGATTCACAAAGCCGTGCTAACTGTTTAGCACGTGTGTGCTAAACAGTTAGCACGTGAAGTTCCGTTCGCGGACTTTTGCGCGTGCAAAGTGCCGTGATTCGCGCGATTGCGGACTTTTGCACGCGCAATTTGCCGCGATCGCGCAAATCGTGGCACTTTGCGCGCGCAAAAGTCCGCGAACGGCACTTCACGTACTAACTGTTTAGCACACCCGTGCTAAACAGTTAGCACAGCTTTGTGAATCAAGCCCATAGTGCTCACATTAGGGGGGGGGGTCATCTGCGCCACCCAGCCTCCCCCTCCGGGTTACCGCTGTGGTACCTAGGCAGTGAGAGAGCCTGGGGCCCCACGGTCCCCCGGTTGTATGGGGGCATTGGGAAGCCTCCCTGTGGCGCTCCTGGATAGTGCTAATGTAGCATGAACTAATTCCCACAGGGCAACCACTGTGCGGTATTAGTTTTTGACCCTGCATAGTTTGGCATGCGAAAGCAAATGCATTTTTGCATGAGCAATGCCTCATGATAAGCCAATTTAGCCAGATTTGCAAAGCCAGACTTTTAAGGGTTAAGCATGGTGTTGAGCACGCATAAATTTTCTTGTGGTTAGCATAGTGCTCACATTAGGCAGGATATAGTATCCATGTGTCAGTAATTGTGTTTGATGACAGGCTGGGAGGGATGGGGCAGGGGGGAAGGGGGTTTATGATGGTGAATGTCAGTAAGACCACCACAGTGACTGACAGGCACAGTACACATAGTACTCACATTATGTGGTCTATTGCTGAAGTGATGCACAGGCAGCAGAGGGCACCCCCAGCACAGCCAGACTGGACGGCTCCTTTCCTGAGGGAATCATTGCATCACATGTCCTTAACTCAGAAGCTGCCAGCAACATTTCTAAAAAGCTACAGTCCAGTCTGTAGGATTTATCCCAGGAAACAGTGCTGCAGCCATCATTCCAGTCACCAGTGACCTCCTCCACCACACAGAAAGTACTCTGCAGCCAGCTAATACAACACGACAGGAAGCACAATACTAGGGTGACCATATTTTGATTTCCAAAAAAGAGGACGATCACAACAGCATGTGGGCGTGGTCATGGGTGGGGCCAAATATACAAGACCTTAGCAGTGTGCTGTCCAACTTCGCAGGCATGGAGGGCCTTAATTTCCCAGACCACATGGTAAGGGGCTGGCTGACCACAAAATGCAATCAGATTCGCAGAAGATTTCCCCACAAAATGCAATCTTATTGGCAGCAGATTTCCCCACAAATGCAATCTTATTGGCAGCAGATTTCCCCACAAATGCAATCTTATTGGCGGCACATTTCCCCACACATGCCATGAGATTGGCAGCATACACACCCAGGGCCGGATTTACAGCTCTGGAGCCTATAGGCACAAAAGCTCTGGCGCTCTAAACTCCACCCCTTAACCACTTGAGGAACTAGGGCTTTCTACCCCTTAAAGAGGAACTCCAGTGAAAATAATGTAGTAAAAAAAGTGCTTCATTTTTTACTATAATTATGTATAAATGATTTAGTCAGTGTTTGCTCATTGCTAAAATTTTCCTCTCCCAGATTAACATTCTGACATTTATTACATGGTGACATTGTTACTGTGGGCAGGTTATTTAGCTGTTTCTAGCTGCTCTGTCTGTTACAGACAGCTAATAACAGCTATTTCCTGTCTCTGAACATTGTTACATTGTGGCAGTTTGCCAGCAGTACCGCGGTATTCAGAGCCTCTTGTGGGAGGGGTTTCAGCACAAAATCAGTCACACAGCGCCCCCTGATGGTCTGTTTGTGAAAATCATTGTATTTCTTATGTAAAATGGGGTATCAGCTACTGATTGAGATAAAGTTCAATTCTTGGTTGGAGTTTCTCTTTAAGGACCGGCCACTTTTTTTCCATTCAGACCACTGCAGCTTTCACGGTTTATTGCTCGCTCATACAACCTACCACCTAAATGAATTTTGGCTCCTTTTCTTGTCACTAATAAAGCTTTCTTTTGGTGCTATTTGATTGCTCCTGCGATTTTTACTTTTTATTATATTCATCAAAAAAGACATGAATTTTGGCAAAAAAATGATTTTTTTAACTTTTTTCAAATAAAGTAAAATTTCTGTATACATGCAGCGCGAAAAATGTGGACAAACATGTTTTTGATAAAAAAAAACCCATTCAGTGTATATTTATTGGTTTGGGTAAAAGTTATAGCGTTTACAAACTATGGTGCAAAAAGTGAATTTTCCCATTTTCAAGCATCTCTGACTTTTCTGACCCCCTGTCATGTTTCATGAGGGGCTAGAATTCCAGGATAGTATAAATACCCCCCAAATGACCCCATTTTGGAAAGAAGACATCCCAAAGTATTCACTGAGAGGCATAGTGAGTTCATAGAAGATATTATTTTTTGTCACAAGTAAGCGGAAAATGACACTTTGTGAGCAAAAAAAAAAAAAAAAGTTTCCATTTCTTCTAACTTGCGACAAAAAAAAATGAAATCTGCCACGGACTCACCATGCCCCTCTCTGAATACCTTGAAGGGTCTACTTTCCAAAATGGGATCATTTGTGGGGTGTGTTTACTGTCCTGACATTTTGGGGGGTGCTAAATTGTAAGCACCCCTGTAAAGCCTAAAGGTGCTCATTGGACTTTGGACCCCTTAGCGCAGTTAGGCTGCAAAAAAGTGCCACACATGTGGTATTGCCGTACTCAGGAGAAGTAGTATAATGTGTTTTGGGGTGTATTTTTACACATACCCATGCTGGGTGGGAGAAATATCTCTGTAAATGACAATTTGTTAATTTTTTTTACACACAATTGTCCATTTACAGAGATATTTCTCCCACTCAGCATGGGTATGTGTAAAAATACACCACAAAACACATTATACTACTTCTCCTGAGTACGGCGATACCACATGTGTGGCACTTTTTTGCACCCTAACTGCGCTAAAGGGCCCAAAGTCCAATGAGTACCTTTAGGATTTCACAGGTCATTTTGAGAAATTTCGTTTCAAGACTACTCCTCACGGTTTAGGGCCCCTAAAATGCCAGGGCAGTATAGGAACCCCACAAATGACCCCATTTTAGAAAGAAGACACCCCAAGGTATTCCGTTAGTAGTATGGCGAGTTCATAGAAGATTTTATTTTTTGTCACAAGTTAGCGGAAAATGACACTTTGTGAAAAAACACAATTAAAATCAATTTCCGCTAACTTTTGACAAAAAATAAAATCTTCTATGAACTCACCATACTCCTAACAGAATACCTTGGGGTGTCTTCTTTCTAAAATGGGGTCATTTGTGGGGTTCCTATACTGCCCTGGCATTTTAGGGGCCCTAAACCGTGAGGAGTAGTCTTGAAACCAAATTTCTCAAAATGACCTGTGAAATCCTAAAGGTACTCATTGGACTTTGGGCCCTTTAGCGCAGTTAGGGTGCAAAAAAGTGCCACACATGTGGTATCGCCATACTCGGGAGAAGTAGTACAATGTGTTTTGGGGTGTATTTTTACACATACCCATGCTGGGTGGGAGAAATACCTCTGTAAATGGACAATTGTGTGTAAAAAAATCAAAAGATTGTCATTTACAGAGGTATTTCTCCCACCCAGCATGGGTATGTGTAAAAATACACCCCAAAACACATTGTACTACTTCTCCCGAGTACGGCGATACCACATGTGTGGCACTTTTTTGCACCCTAACTGCACTAAGGGGCCCAAAGTCCAATGAGTACCTTTAGGATTTCACAGGTCATTTTTGTTTCAAGACTACTCCTCACGGTTTAGGGCCCCTAAAATGCCAGGGCAGTATAGGAACCCCACTAATGACCCCATTTTAGAAAGAAGACACCCCAAGGTATTCCGTTAGGAGTATGGTGAGTTCATAGAAGTTTTTATTTTTTTGTCACAAGTTAGCGGAAATTGATTTTAATAGTTTTTTTTCACAAAGTGTCATTTTCCGCTAACTTGTGACAAAAAATAAAATCTTCTATGAACTCACCATACTCCGTACGGAATACCTTTGGGTGTCTTCTTTCTAGAATGGGGTCATTTGTGGGATTCCTATACTGCCCTGGCATTTTAGGGGCCCTAAACCGTGAGGAGTAGTCTTGAAACCAAATGTCGCAAAATGACCTGTGAAATCCTAAAGGTACTCATTGGACTTTGGGCCCCTTAGCGTACTTAGGGTGTAAAAAAGTGCCACACATGTGGTACCGCTGTACTCAGGAGAAGTAGTATAATGCGTTTTGGGGTGTATTTTTACACATACCCATGCTAAGTTGGAGAAATATCTCTGTAAATGACAATTGTTTGATTTTTTTACACACAATTGTCCATTTACATAGAAATTTCTCCCACCCAGCATGGGTATGTGTAAAAATACACATCAAAACACATTATACTACTTTTCCTGAGTACGGCGGTACCACATGTGTGACACTTTTTTGCAGCCTAGGTGCGCTAAGGGGCCCAACGTCCTATTCACAGGTCATTTTGAAGCATTTGTTTTCTAGACTACTCCTCGCGGTTTAGGGCCCCTAAAATGCCAGGGCAGTATAGGAACCCCACAAGTGACCCCATTTTAGAAAGAAGACACCCCAAGGTATTCCGTTAGGTGTATGGCGAGTTCATAGAAGATTTTATTTTTTGTCACAAGTTAGTGAAAAATGACACTTTGTGAAAAAAAACCAATAAAAATTAATTTCCGCTAACTTTTGACAAAAAATAAAATCTTCTATGAACTCGTCATACACCTAACATAATACCTTGGGGTGTCTTTTTTTTCTAAAATGGGGTCACTTGTGGGGTTCCTATACCGCCCTGGCATTTTACAGGCCCAAAACCGTGAGTAGTCTGGAAACCAAATGTCTCAAAATGACTGTTCAGGGGTATAAGCATCTGCAAATTTTGATGACAGGTGGTCTATGAGGGGGCGAATTTTGTGGAACCGGTCATAAGCAGGGTGGCCTTTTAGATGACAGGTTGTATTGGGCCTGATCTGATGGATAGGAGTGCTAGGGGGGTGACAGGAGGTGATTGATGGGTGTCTCAGGGGGTGGTTAGAGGGGAAAATAGATGCAATCAATGCACTGGGGAGGTGATCGGAAGGGGGTCTGAGGGTTTGGCCGAGTGATCAGGAGCCCACACGGGGCAAATTGGGGCCTGATCTGATGGGTAGGTGTGCTAGGGGGTGACAGGAGGTGATTGATGGGTGTCTCAAGGTGTGATTAGAGGGGGGAATAGATGCAAGCAATGCACTGGCGAGGTGATCAGGGCTGGGGTCTGAGGGCATTCTGAGGGTGTGGGCGGGTGATTGAGTGCCCTAGGGGCAGATAGGGGTCTAATCTGATAGGTAGCAGTGACAGGGGGTGATTGATGGGTAATTAGTGGGTGTTTAGGGTAGAGAATAGATGGAAACACTGCGCTTGGGTGGTGATCTGATGTCGGATCTGCGGGCGATCTATTGGTGTGGGTGGGTGATCAGTTTGCCCGCAAGGGGCAGGTTAGGGGCTGATTGATGGGTGGCAGTGACAGCGGGTGATTGATGGGTGGCAGTGACAGGGGGTGATTGATGGGTGGCAGTGACAGGGGGTGATTGATGGGTGATTGATAGGTGATTGACAGGTAATCAGTGGGTTATTACAGGGGAGAACAGATGTAAATATTGCACTGGCGAATTGATAAGGGGGGGTCTAAGGGCAATCTGAGCGTGTAGGCTGGGCGATTGGGTGCCCGCAAGGGGCAGATTAGGGTCTGATCTGATGGGTAACAGTGACAGGTGGTGATAGGGGGTGATTGATGGGTGATTGATGGGTAATTAGTGGGTGTTTAGAGGAGAGAATAGATGGAAACACTGCGCTTGGGTGGTGATCTGATGTCGGATCTGCGGGCGATCTATTGGTGTGGGTGGGTGATCAGTTTGCCCGCAAGGGGCAGGTTAGGGGCTGATTGTTGGGTGGCAGTGACAGGGGGTGATTGATGGGTGATAGGTGATTGGCAGGTGATTGACAGGTGATCAGTGGGTTATTACAGGGAAGGACAGATGTAATTAATGCACTGGCGAATTGATAAGGGGGGGGGGGGGTCTGAGGGCAATCTGAGCGTGTGGGCGGGTGATTGGGTGCCCGCAAGGGGCAGATTAGGGTCTGATCTGATAGGTAACAGTGACAGGTGGTGATAGGGGGTGATTGATGGGTGATTGATGGGTAATTAGTGGGTGTTTAGAGAAGATAACAGATGTAAACGATACATTTGGGAGGTAATCTGACGGCGGGTTTGCGGGCGATCTAATGGTGTGGGTGGGTGATCAGATTGCCCGCAAGGGGCAGGTTAGGGGCTGATTGATGGGTGGCAGTGACAGGGGGTGATTGATGGGTGATAGGTGATTGACAGGTGATTGACAGGTGATCAGTGGGTTATTACAGGGAAGAACAGATGTAATTAATGCACTGGTGAATTGATAAGGGGGGGTCAGAGGGCAATCTGAGCGTGTGGGCGGGTGATTGGGTGCCCGCAAGGGGCAGATTAGGGTCTGATCTGATAGGTAAAAGTGACAGGTGGTGATAGGGGGTGATTGATGGGTGATTGATGGGTAATTAGTGGGTGTTTAGAGGAGAGAATAGATGTAAACAATGGATTTGGGAGGTGATCTGATGTCGGATCTGTGGGCGATCTATTGGTGTGGGGGGGTGATCAGATTGCCCGCAAGGGGCAGGTTAGGGGCTGATTGATGGGTGGCAGTGACAGGGGGTGATTGACGGGTGATTGACGGGTGATTGACAGGTGATTGACAGGTGATTGACAGCTGATCAGGGGGATAGATGCATACAGTAAACAGGGGGGGGTGGTCTGGGGGGGGGTCTGGGGAGAATCTGAGGGGTGGGGGGTGATCAGGAGGGGGCAGGGAGCAGGGGGGGGATAAAAAAAAAATAGCGTTGACAGATAGTGACAGGGAGTGATTGATGGGTGATTAGGGGGGTGATTGGGTGCAAACAGGGGTCTGGGGGGTGGGCAGGGGGGGTCTGATGGGTGCTGTGGGCGATCTGGGGCAGGGGGGGGAGAAATCAGTGTGCTTGGGTGCAGACTAGGGTGGCTGCAGCCTGCCCTGGTGGTCCCTCGGACACTGGGACCACCAGGGCAGGAGGCAGCCTGTATAATACACTTTGTAAACATTACAAAGTGTATTATACACTTTGTATGCGGCGATCGCGGGGTTAACATCCCGCGGGCGCTTCCGTATAGCCGGCGGGATGTTGCGGCGGGCGAGCGGTGACAGGCGCCGGCGGAGGATCGCGTCACGGATGACGCGATCGCTCCGCCCATGCCCTTAAATGGACCGCCGCCTCTGTGGGTGAGCCGGTCCTTAAGGGCTCCACTTCCCGGCCGCCTCTGTGCGTTAGGCGGTCGGGAAGTGGTTAACTCAGGCCACGCCTTCACATCACACCCACTTTTTCATTTTAAATAAAACTACACAGGATAATGCATATATTACCAAAGACAATACATGCATATATTACCAAAGAATGCCAACAATGTGCAGATGTTTCCAACGACACATAGAATTGACCAAATATATGCTGATATTTCCAACAACAAGCAGATTATACATGTCACAAGGGCAATAATATATACAAATACAAATCAAACCACTACGCCACCGAGCTGCTCACTGAAGATTTCACCTCCTGAGCAGTATGCCCGACACTGTTTTAGGCATGTCGCACAAGAGGTTTTTCTGGCCTCAGGAGTCTCCCCCTTATAAAACTAGTAGGATATCCGGTTGTATAAGATGTAAGCTAGCACTAGGCTAATTAGTACATGTGGCCACAACCCCCCAATTGCCTTCGATCCCCCCGATCTATCCGCTTACACATTACTCAGCCTGGTTCCAGTGATCGGCGCAGCCTCCCGCACACAGCTACGGTCTTCTCTATGGGGAGGATCGGGTCTGCGCATGATGTCATGTACGTTTGTCCCCATAGAGAAGACAGAAGAGCAGAGCTGTGCAGGGAGGCTGCGTGGATCCCTGGAACCAGGCTGGGTAATGTATAAACGGCTGCATGGAGGGCAATCAGGGGGTTGTGGCCACATGAAGTAGCTAGCCTAGTGCTAGCTAACATCTTATTCAGCCGGATAACCTAATAGTTTTATAGGGGGAGACTCAGGCTAGCAAAACCTGAGCCGCGTAACGCTCAGTTGATAAATTAGCAGTTATACAGTAGTTTCACTTAAGTATTGCAGATGCTAGGAGCTGCAGTGCAAGTCTCTGGCAGCCTGAAAGCCGTCCAGCTGTTGGAGCACTACAAGTCCCAGACAGCATAAAAAAATGCCTATACCTATGCCCTGAAGCTTTCTTTGAAGCCTGAAGCAGTTCCTGGTGTTTAGGTGTCAGGGATGCTTGCCAGAAGTGACTTCAGTGAAGTAGCAAGCCCGCAGTGCTAAACCCATGCTTGCTCAAATTCACAATTAATATCCTGCACCCCTTGTGAGTAAGCTGGGCTAATATGTACTATAGGGTGCTCTGCTGCCAGTCTCCGTTGTGAAAACTAGACATGGCCCATAAGAAAGCTGCTACACATCTCCTTGTGTAAGCTGAGCCCCTCTAGTAGTTAGGAATGTGCAGGGCCGGATTTGTACTTCTTACCGCCCAAGGCCGACTATTACCAGCCGCCCCAACCGAAACCGTATCCTACCACCTCTCTCCACACACACACACACACACACAAAACTTTGGGCCGATGGTGTCCACTATTGCGGCTAGTGCCGAGGTCTCCATGGCAACGTGAAGTTAATCAATCACGTCACATGGGGGAACTGGTCAATCAAGCGATCTACAGGTGATGGGCGTGGTGGGAGCCTTCCACCACACACACATAGTCAAAAGTGGCTCACAATTGGACATTGAGTGGGGTCAGCAACACGTAAAAGTGAGTCCTGTACCCACTGCTGTCTCCAGGGTAACAGCGCTGGCCAATCAATATTTAAGAAATGGGTACTGTGAGAGGCTGCTTTCTGTATTCTGTACTATTTGCTGGTGCTGCCCCCGGTCCTTTAATCCCCCACACCAAGTGCGTGAGACCCGGCCTTCTGTAACTGCCTGCAGCTGCTGCTATGTTATTGGACAAGGTCTGGCTTTTTGCTAGTCACACACTGTTCACAAACGTTTGGTTAACGGACTGCAGCTGCCTGTAGCACAGCACAGGCAGATGCCAGCTGGTACGAATAGTCCAGTTATCCTGATCACTTTCATTTGTTTGGAAACTTGCAAATAATGCCCTGCAAATAATGCCCACTGTCTGCAGGCCGCCCCTTGTTAATCTGGTGCCCTAGGCCATGGCCTATGTGGCCTTGCCAGAAATCCGGCCATGGGAATGTGAGCCCCCCTCACCTCCTCCTCCCTCTCACCACCTCTGCTCCTGGAAAGTGCACAGCTGCTGCCCAGTGACTCTGACTGTCCCGTGCTGGATGCGGAGATGAATCCCTGCCGCCTGTGTTGGAGAGGAGAGCGCTGGGAGTCGCTGTTTTTTTTTTTTTTTCTCTTTTCTTTTACAGACAGAGCGGGCTCACCTGCAGCCTGAGCGGCTCCCTCTCAGATACACAAGCCTGGAAGGAGGGAGCCGCTGCACACCAGCCCGCACTGTCTGCCTCTATATACCCACACATCTTCCCCCTGCACTTATTTCCGGAGCCGCTCGGCTCCCTTAAAGAGCCGGCTCGTGTTCGGCTCCGAACGGCTCTTCCCCGGACTTTTCTAAAAACCGGCCGGACACCCCGGACAGGTCTGAAAAAGAGGACCTGTCCGGGGAAAAGAGGACGCATGGTCACCCTACACAATACAGGAAGCACTATGCAGCCAGCCTGTGGAGCTCAGGGGCAGCTTAAAAATACTGCATCTGCGCATGTGCTAAGCCTCCAGGGGACATGTCACGTGATGCAGTGTAATTCTACACGATTTTGATACTGAGCATGCGCGGCAGAGTAATCCTTAGGGCAGCGTGATCAGACACAACGGCCTCTATTCATAAAACTTTCCCGCATGCTTACCGCTGGAAACAGCTGATTTTACCGACCATTTAGCAAAGTGTTCATTTACAAAAGCTGTTTCCGCATGAAAATCTGACATTCCTAAACAGTGCTGGGAAATTACCGCCTTGTGCGGAGATTATCACAACACATGTCACTGAAGGTTAATTCATAAAGATTAGAGCAGGCATGATGTGAGCGAAGAAACGCGGCTGTTTAGATAAGGCGATAAGCCAGTCATAACAGGCAAGCTAATGGAGAGACAGACCTCCCAGGCAGCTGAAGTGAGAGAGGAACAAAAACTGCATCCTAGAATACCAAGGCTGTGTTTTTTTTTTTAACCCCTTTGGGTATCTGTTTTCAGATGAATTTCACATCAGAAATTCTGTATGTGGAACATTTCTGGAACTTCTTTTAAGCTGTGGCAATTAAATAGATTGTTTAGAAAGACTAATATACAGATTCAGAGAAGATTCAGGGCAAACAGGCAGTTTTAAAAAGAATGCACATGTAAAGGGATGCTGGGGCTGCCTCCTTTATAGTAACTGTCTCTGCACAGAGAAATGTATCAACTCAGCCAGCAAATGTATCAACTCAGCTGCATTGCCAGTTTAGTGCGGGAATTCCCTGACCTATTATCGCAAGTGTAAACTTTTTATGAATTATCACACAAAAGTCTAAAATACCAATGCGGTGTTTTCCCTCCAAGATTTTTTTTTACTGCAAATGTTTGATGAATAGAGCCCAACATGCCCATAAATATGTCTGCAGACAAGACAGTCCCGCCCCTCAGCCCTGCTAAACCAATCACCGCAGCCTAGCCTCAGCCTTTGTCCCTCCCATTGGCCAGTTATGTCACCAGTTTCTTTTTCCCTCCGTATTGGCCCCACCCCCACATGTGGTAATCTTCTGCAAGCAGTCAGAGAGAATGGAAAGACGAGTGTGTGAAACAGGAGGATTGCAGTGATTCATACAGAAATCCCAGACACAAAAAAGTAACACTATTTATAGAAAGTTTGTTAATTAACAGACGGTTGGCAATGTGTTGTGGGCGGGGTTTGGCGCTTACATCATCATCATCATCTAGCTCAGCTTGCAGCTATCCTTATGGGCTGAGGCTAAGCCTGTCACATGAAACCCCGCCCCTGACCAATCACTGGCAGGGGGCGTGGATTTGATGTGAAAAGGTGGGAGCTTTGAGTAGTACTCCCGTGCTGTGCATGGGTATCAGCTGATCTAGTCTGGCATGGAGCGCTCACATCCTACCTGCCTCCCTCCATTCTGCCTGCCATCCTTTGCCTCCTCCACCAGGGCAAGCAGCAGAAGCCAGCCTCATGCCTCCTCCTCCACCAGGACCAGTAGCAGAAGCAGCCTCATGCCTCCTCCTCCACCAGCAGAAGCCAGCCTCCTGCCTCAGCTGTCCTTGCAGTAAGTAGCTGAGCTCACTCACTTGCTTTCAAAGGGATATGGATGTTTCCTTTTAAACAATACCAGTTGCCTGGCAGTCCTGCTGATCTTTGGCTGCAGTAGTGTCTGAATCACACACCTGAAACAAGCATGCAGCTAATCCAGTCTGACTTCAGTCAGAGCACCTGATCTGCATGCTTGTTGCGGGGCTGTGGCGAACAGTATTAGAAATACAGGATCATCTGGAGAGGTAGGCAACTGGTATTATTTTAAAATTAAAAAAAATCCATATCCTTATCAGTTTAGGTTCCCTTTAAACAATGCCAGTTTCTTGGCTATCCTGCTTATCCTATGCATGTAATCTTTTTAGCTATTGACCCTGAACAAGCATGCAGCATATCAGGTGTTTCTGACATTGTCACTTCTGACAAGATTATCTGATGCTTGTTTCTGGTGTGATTCAGTCACTACTGCAACCAAATAGATCAGCTGTATAGCAAAGCAAATGGTATTGTTTAAAGGGAAAATACTTTTTTGCAGCCTCCATATCTCTTGTTGCAGTTGTCCTTTTAAAATTATAGATGAGGCAAAGCCAAGGGGAGCGGGATATGGAGGCTGACCTGTTTATTTCCTTTCAAATAATGCACATTGCCTGGCTGTCTGTATGACTAATACTGTGGTTTCACCCCTCCCACAGTGTGATGCCATCATGATATGGTCCTGACAGTTTGCTGTCTGTGATCCTCATTGCATTGAGGGAAATAATGGCTTCCTATTGCCAAGCAAGCACTATCTCCCTCTGTGCATAGAACTTTCTAACATTCCATACAGATCACCTGGCAGAACTAAAGCCTCCAGTGATACATTTCAGAATGAAAGAGAGGAAAGATTTTATCATGGGCAGAAGCTGACTAAATATTCTATAATAAATGAATGTTGTAAACAATAAGCAATTTTATTCATTTGTCATTTACAGTTCATTTAAATCAGTTTAGCTTTACTTACCTGGAGCCTCCTTCAGTGCTGAAAGTCTGTGTAGTCCTCCCTGCAGTTCTGCTGTCACCCATTCTTCTGTTGTCCCCTCCGTAGCGGTGGCTTTTGTGCACGCACGCACGTGTGTGTGTGTGATGCTTGTGCTGCCTTGCCTGGGAGCATTCTATGCAGTACTATTGCGCAGAACACTCCTGGCCACAAGCGTGACCATGAGTGGTGCATGCACCCATGCATGCGCAGAAGCTGCTAACCCATACGGAGTGGATGAATGGGTGACAGCAGAATGGCGAGGGACACAGACTTCTCAGGGCTGCAGGAAGTCCCAGGTAAATAAAGATACACTGATTTTATTTGCCTCATGTTTCCTTCACGTGCACCTGTAGAATTTTTATTCTTTGCCAAATTGAACCTCCCCATAAGGGAGGTTTGGAACTCAGTATGCTGATGGGGGTTAGGGGAGCACAATTTTCTTACCTGTAGTACTGTTCATGTAGCCCCTTGTCCCTCCCCCTCCCATGGTGCTTCTGTGGTCAGTAGCACACTGTACCTGTGCAGAATGCTCCTAGCCACAGGAGTATGATCAAGAATGTGCATGGCTGCAGATTTCCAGCACTCCCAGACTACCGAGCTAGACCGTGGAAAAATGGGTGGGACTGGGAGGATGCTGAGGAAGCCCACAGCCTACAGGGGGCGCTGGAGAAAGTACTCGGGTAAGTATAAATGCTTGTAGTTCTTAGGTTTCCTTTAGGCCTTTTTCAGACAGGAGGCTGAACTGTGCACTTGTTGGGTAGTTCAGTCTCCCATCTGCTGCCTGTCAGTGCATTTCAGGTGCTAGTTAAACACAGAATTGCTGCGATTCTTAGATGACGTTTGTCAAGCGCTAACATGCAGTGGTGTTACGCAGCAGAGCACCGTGACATGTAGAGTCTGAGCATGGCTGTGGCCACGCTTAGATCTGACTCCAGTGCTGATACCGAGGCGCTAAGGCTGCATTTCCACTTGTGCGGTGGGAACCATCGCGGGAAAAATGTGGATGCGAATTTCGCATGCGGGTCTATGCGAATTTTCATGTGAATTTTCATGCGAATTCGCATGGATGATGATGTATGCAAATTTAACCGTGGCAGTGCTGGTGTGATTTCCCCCCCCCCCCCCCCCCCCCCCATTGTTTCTATGCGAATTCGCATGAAAATTCGCATACCCAAACTGGATGCAAATTTCTTATTAAATACATTGTATGCGATTCGCATAGTGGTATGCGGATTCTGATGGCTCTGCCATGCGAATTTTTTCTGCACAGAAAAACGCAAAGGAATCCTGACAAATGGAAACAGTCCCATTCACCTGTATTGCTATGCGAATTTGCATGCGAAAAACGCATGCAAATTCGTGATAGTGGAAATGGTGTCCAGCTGGTGCTGGAGAGCAGCTGACAGGCAGTGAATGAAACGCCTGTATGAAAGTGGCCGTTTATGGTATTTTTGTGGGGGAACACAACTGCCGCTATTTAGTGGTAAACCGCTGCAGAGGGGCTCAGGGCCGGTTCTCTCATGAAGCAAGGTGAAACCTTTGCATCAGGGGCAGCATGTTTGTACTGTGTGTACCTTCCTGAGGAGGACTGGAGTGGCTGAGGGTGAGCAGTGTGTTCGTCACAGACTCACAGCCAGCCAGTGTGCTCTTGTGTGGAGCCGCAGCATGTCATGTGAGAACATAAAATGAAGCCGAATAAATTTAGGTGCTGTGCGGTCATTCCAAATTGGGTGGGGGGCGCATCCTCACGTGTTTGCCTCAGGCAGTAAAAAGTCTAGAACCGGCCCTGGAGGGGCTCCTGATCTTCCAGGACCCTAACAACTCCCCTGGTCAATGAAATGGTAACCATTCTCTGATGTCAATTTTATGCTAATTGTACGCAATGTTTGCTGCTTAGAATTGGAACAATAAAATATAGCCAGTTTTTGTTGAAGAACCCCTGACTAGGGATCATCAATGATAAGCAAATCATTCCAAGCTGGTGCAGGATTATGCAAGTTTTACATACAAATGTATGAAGCTTGAAAATGGACCATGACCTTGGCAGAATTCATTTGTCCCATTTCCAAGCTGCATATATTTGCATATAAAATTGCATGATTCTGCTTTAACTTGGTAGTATTTGCATCTCATTGCCCCTCCCTACTACTGCATTGTAGGAGTGCTTGCACACTAGTGGGTGGGCTCCTTAGCTCAGCCTGTAAGCTGTTTTCTGACCACAGACCATCAGTCTGTCAGTGTGTAAATTCTTGGGATTATTTTTGGAAGGGGTAGGTTATCAAGAAGAATACATGGTGGATAACCACAGGTCAGATAGATATCCTATATAATAAAATCCCTGTCTCTGTGTCCTGTGTGTGAGTGTGTCCCTGCTTCCAGACCTGACAGTTTGCTGTCGGAGAACCTCATTGCATTGTGGAAAATAACAGCCTTTTCCAACTGCCAAGCATGCAACTTCTCCCTGTGTGCATATACTGCAGACAGTGGTGGAGGACGGGTGAGTGGAAGACGTCTGTGCTCGCGTTGCTGGGGGGGGGGGGGGGGAGAGCGCCTGTAGCTTAGCTTTTTTTTACTAGTAGATATATAATCCACTTTTTTTTTTTTTTTCTTCTTGGTTTTTCTTCTCCAATACCAGTTGCTTGGCAGAGCTGCTAATTAGGGGTGGTCAATCAGATGCAAATCAGTTTGAGTTGGTGCAGTGTTTGTTTTTTGTTTTACCCCTGTAATATCTATTTCCATATGTCTCCATGGCAGCACGGTCACGGTCGGGTTAAGTCCCGCCCACTTCACCCCATAGGACCTATGTTATAAATATTTCCCAACAGCCCCCACTCCTCAGTCTTTTTTTTGTCCTCGGCATCACCTCATCGCCATGGGACCTAGTTGCAAGCTGAATGGTGAATTACCTCCCGCATAGCCTGCCTCGCCTATGTGAAGTCCCCTGTACCGAACCTAAATGGCTCACAGCATGGGGAGGATTCGTTGCTGATCACGAATCAGAACACGCATGGGGTGAGGTAAACCCTCCGTTTGTGTGTATATATATTTGTGTAGCTAAATGCTGCCTGGGTACCTGTGTCCACTACAGTGTGTTAGCGGGCGGCGGCGGCATGCGCTCCATCTGCGCTCCACAGGTCTTGCATCACATCCGCTGGAGGTGTCCGTCCGGAAGCCCGACACGACTCACTGTGGTTACTGTGCGCTTCATGCGCACGTATTTCCGCGTACGTCACTTCCGATCCAGCGTTGCGCTGTCTGGATTGGTTGCTAGTTAGTCCAGCCTCTAGGCTGGAGGCTGATTGGTGCGGCGTAAACGAGGGGACTATTTAAACTGTGAGGGCTAGTGCAACAGCGCGGATAGGGTTATTCCCGGCGCTGGCATTTCACAGATCTGTCGGTTACACTATTGGCTACAGAACACTGTAAACTTTGGTAGGCTACTACTCCTAGGGCTATTCCTGCATCTTTACCGGCATCCATATTAATTTTATTCATTCTTTACCTGCAGCAGGTGCTCGCAGGATGGAACAGGAGTTGCCCCTCGATGATCAGAGTCAGGTTAATAGGTAAGACACCATTCAGCCACCACAAGGTAAGCGTTGTCTTTCAGGTTGAGGTGAAGAAACTGATGACATATATTTGTTTTTTATAGCCCTTCGGAAGAACGGGATGAAGAGGAGCAACCAAGGGAGAAGGCTGGTCCTTCTCAACCGGACCGAAGATCCAGCCAGAGTAAAAAGTCAAGACAAAGTAGATCTCGATCCAGAGAGAGATCTCGATCTAGATCAAGAAGACGATCATCTAATAAGAGACGACGTCGTAGTAGGTCGTCCAGTAGAGACCGCTATTCTTACAGGCCCTCATCCAGAAAGAGGTGCTGGGCATGCGGTGAAGTAACCATGCCCGGGAAGCTGGTATGTTACCCCTGCTTCAATAGTATGGCAAGAGAAACGGAACAGCCAAGAGATATCGCAGGAATGATTAAGGAAGCCGTGCAGGAGTCGATGAAGACCTACATTGCTTCACTGCCGGCGTCTCAACCGAGACAGGAAGAGACACTCCCAGCACAGCCTGGTCCCTCTCAGACAGGGGATCCTGACACAGATCAGTCGGAAATTGGATTTAACTTTAATTTGGTACAGCCTTATATCGCAGCAATCAGAGAGGCCATTGATTGGAATGAAGAGCAAAGTGAGCCTTCAACCTCTACAAACCAAAAGGATTTTTACTCACACTTAAAAAAATCAACTAAGCCTTTTCCTTTATTTGACAACATTCACGAGCTAATATTGGAGGAGTGGAAAAAATCAGACAGGAAGACTGTCCTAAGTAATAGATTCAACAAGTTGTACCCCATGGAAGATGCCAGACTAGCAGCATTAGGGGAACCCCCAAAAGTAGATGCGTCGGTGGTTGGTCTGGCCAGACATGTGACGTTGCCAAGGGAAGATGCGGCATCATTTAAAGATCCTTTGGACCGCAAAATCGATTCCGAGTTCAAAAAATCCTACTTGTCTTCAGGAAACGCTTGTCGACCGGCCATAGCACTTACATCTGTGGCAGAAGCTTTACGTGTCTGGATAGATAATATCGAGGAAGCTCTCAGATCTGACACGGACAGAGAGACGATAATTGCAGCACTAGACGATGTAAAGTTAACAGCGGACTTCATGAGTGAAGCATCAGTCGACATATTGAGATGTTCAGCAGGATCTATGTTGCATTCAGTGGTTGCAAAGAGGGCGCTGTGGTTGAAGGCATGGTCGGCGGATTCTATATCCAAGCAAGATTGGTGCAAGATACCGTATGACGGAAACAGCCTATTCGGTAAAGAGATGGACACAGCTATTAGTAGAGTGACGGGTGGAAGATCGGGCCTTATACCGCAAGATCGTAGACCCAGAAGAAACGCCTTCCAGAGGAATACTTACGTCAGTAGATTTAAGAATACAGGGTCGTTTCGACCGGGAAAAGACTTCAAGAGGAATTGGCGCAGTTCACAGGCAGCACTCGGGAAACAGAATAGACAGAGAAAAACAGAACAGACGGCACCAGCACAAAAGTCTTTTTGATGGTCAGTCCGTCCAGGAAATCCCGGTGGGGGGAAGACTACAGATCTTCAGGAAGGTCTGGGCGGAGAGCATCAACAATACGTGGGTGATCCAAACAATTTCAAGAGGGCACCGTTGGACTTTCTCAAGAACACCCCCCAACATCTTCAAACTAACGAAAGTACCAGTCACCCAGGACAAGAAGGAAATATTAACCAAATACGTTCAGGACTTGATAGAAAAGAAGGCGGTAGTGGAGGTACCAGAGAGAGAAAGGGGGAAGGGAGTGTATTCATCCCTATTCTTCGTCAAAAAGAGGACAGGCGATCTCAGACCTGTGATGGACTTGAGAAGACTCAATGCGTTTATACGCATAGAAAGGTTCAAGATGGAAACACTGCAGACCATTCTGAAGGTGGTCTTAATAGACGACTGGGCACTCTCGGTAGATCTGGAGGACGCCTACCTTCATATACCCATAGACCAATCGTACCAGAAATACCTAAGGTTCGCAATTGGAGATCTTCATCTACAGTTCAGGTGTCTCCCGTTTGGGATCTGCACGGCCCCAAGAACCTTCTCAAAGGTATTGTTGGCATTAGTGGAGACATTGAGAATCAAGGATCTCCGATTGTACCACTACCTGGACGATCTGCTGTTGTTACACCAAGACGAACAAATAATCAAGCTTCACAAACGCTTCTTACTTTCAGAACTTCAGAGATTTGGCTGGAGAATCAACTTTATCAAAAGTCAGTTAGTACCGACCAGGGATATAATATTCCTAGGAGCACGATTGCAGACGTCAGCCAACACAGTCAGCCTCCCGGAAGAAAAATTGTTAAAGATCCAGAACCGGGCAAGAAACATGATAGCTACCTCAGTAACAGATGCGAGACAATGTCTCAGCTTCTTGGGGGCGATAACATCCACAATACCCATGGTAAGATGGGCACAGTGGCACACCAGACCATGGCAGATGGGCTTCCTAAGCCAATGGGTCAGCAAGAGAATGGATCAGAGCATACTGATAACAAGCAAGATGAAGAACAGTCTATATTGGTGGACGGACAGGGAGAACTTGTCGACCCCACTGGATATACAGCAGCTCTCCAAGATCACGATTACTACCGACGCCAGCCAGAGGGGTTGGGGGGCTTACCTACGATCACAAATGGTGCAGGGTCAATGGAGGCATCGCAACTCCCATCTTCCAGCCAACAGGATAGAGATCAAAGCAGCGTTTATGGCATTATCCTATTTCAAAGAACAGCTGAGGGACAAGAACATTATTTTACAGATGGACAATCGAACAGCAGTGGCTTATGTCAGGAAGCAAGGAGGAACCAGGTCGAGGACATTACTACAAGACGTGGAACCGATCTTTCAGTTGGCAGAACGCTACTTCAGAAGTCTGACGGCAATATACCTACCTGGGCGGGAGAATATAACTGCAGACTATTTGAGCAGGACCAAGTACGACAACAACGAATGGTCACTGAACTTGGAAGTCTTCCAGCAGATATGTGCTCAGATGGGAGATCCTCAACTGGACTTGATGGCCACCTATCACAACAGGAAGTGCGCCAGGTTCATGTCCCGACGTCAGTCAGCAATGGCGGAAGCAACAGATGCACTAGCAGCCCCGTGGGATTTTTCGATTGCCTACGTGTTTCCTCCAATCCCGTTGATTCACCGGCTACTCTTGAGATTACTTCAGGAGACAGTGACTTTAATAGCGGTAATACCATTTTGGCCAAGGAGGCCCTGGTTTCCGCTCCTATGGAGCCTAAAAATACAACAACCAATTCTGCTCCCTGCGACACACGATCTGTTGACACAGGGCCCAATATCTCATCCAGATCCAGCTACCCTAAGACTGGCGGCTTGGAAATTGAGAGGAAGAAATTAGAGGAGATTGGATGCTCAGACACTGTCATTGATACAATACTAAAAGCGAGAAAGCCCTCGACCAATGCGTCATATCAGAGAATATGGAGGAGATTCGAGGAATTCGCTAACCAGCAGCAGATTAGTCATCTTCATCCCAAGGTAACAGAGGTCTTACAATTCTTACAATCCGGTCTAGATAAAGGCTTAGGATACCATTCGTTAAAAGTCCAGGTTTCAGCACTGTCGGCATTAACGGACCAGAGGTGGGCCCTTCAACCCCTGGTCATACAATTCTTAAAGGGAGTGATGAAAAAGAAACCACCTATCAAAACAATTTTTCCAAAATGGAATTTGCCGCTAGTCCTAGAGACATTGTCAAGAAGTCCGTATGTTCCTCCAGAACAGACTACTTTAATGCAATTGACTTATAAGACTGTATTTCTAGTCGCTATGTCATCCGCGAGAAGAATCTCGGAACTACAAGCCTTGGGGTGGGAAGAACCCTCACTAACCTTCTTTCAGGACAGAGTGGTGCTTAGACCTCTCCAGCATTTCATACCTAAAGTGTCATCAAGTTACCACTTTAACCAGGAGTGGACCCTACCAACACTGTATGAGGAAGGAAAGGTGAATCCACACCCGTTGGATGTCGGAAATAATTTGAAAATTTATCTTGAAAAGACGAAGGAATTACGGAAATCGGAAAGACTTTTTATCATTCCAGCAGGCTACCTAGCAGGCCAAGCAGCCTCCTCAAGAACCATTGCTCAATGGTTAGTCAAGATGATTCAGACGGCTTATAGGGCTAATAACCTGACACCTCCGGAACAGATTACGGCACACTCCACGAGAGGATTAGCCGCGTCGTGGGCGGCTTTCAACAGAGTCTCAGCGGAGAAGATTTGTCAGGCGGCCAACTGGTCGTCAATCAATACCTTTATAAGACACTACAAAGTCGATCCAGCAGTTAATTCGACATTGCAATTTGGCTCGGCTGTGTTAAATTCTATCTGAGAGTGATTAAAGTGTGTTCAGCATTGCACCTCATCCCTCCCTGTGTGTTGATTCTAGCTATCTCCCGACCGTGCTGCCATGGAGACATATGGAATACGGAAAATTGTATACTTACCTGCCGGTAATTTTCCTTTCCATGTGTATCCATGGCAGCACGAGGCTCCCACCCTTAGATTCGGTGATTTGAGGACGAAGACTGAGGAGTGGGGGCTGTTGGGAAATATTTATAACATAGGTCCTATGGGGTGAAGTGGGCGGGACTTAACCCGACCGTGACCGTGCTGCCATGGATACACATGGAAAGGAAAATTACCGGCAGGTAAGTATACAATTTTCCGCAATCTGTTAATAAACCTTTAATGACTGCTGCCTGTAGTGATCAGTAGTTATTGCTAAGGCAATAGTTTTGGGACCCAGTGCTCTACAGATGCATTGCTCTGCCACTACCTAGTGATGCATCTGTAAAGCACTGGGGCCCCTGACCTGTTGCCCTAGCAATCACATCCGATCACTACTGACACGTATGCTTGGGTTAATGGTCTGCTGCATGCCCAGCTAGTAGTGAAATAAGGTATCACTGTAATCGGGAAGGGCCAAACTGTGGCACTTGTCATGTGGAAACTGAAAAAGTGTTTTCTGCCCACCCACCCCCCCATCAATACTGTTCACAGTATGTTTTGTATTGACGTGTATAACTGTCAATACCGCTAGGGAGGTTAACAAATATATATTATTGCTATCTGGAAATTGATTGTTTGGGACCACTGATGGACAAAAATCTCCTAACCAATCTGATCAGGTTAATTAAATCTCTATCTGATTTTTGGATCCATTCGATCAATCTGATTAAATTGGTTAGGAGATTTTTGTCTTAGTGGTCCCAAACCAGCATTCCTGAATGCTTATGTGAAGAATTGTTTGTAAGCAATCGTCTGGCCAATTGTACCATTATTGGTCACCTTTTAAAGACTTGCTCATCCTCACTTAAAGGGAACCTTAGCTGTAGGGGAAAAAAGAAATTAACTTACCTGGGGCTTTGCCAAGCCTCCTGCAGCCATCCTGTGCCCGCGCCGGTCCTTCGGGTCCCTCCGGTCTCCCTCCGCGGCTAAGTTTCGTTTTCGGCCGACTGCCAGTCGTCCTCCGGCAAAGCGTCCTCTTCTTCCGCATTCCCTGACGTAAAGCGCGTCCATGAAACGCATACCCAGCCGTAAAGCGCTTCCGGATGACACGCTTTACGGCGCTTTAAGTCAGGGAATGTGGAAGAAGAGGACGCTTTGCCGGAGGACGACTGGAATTGGGGTAGAAATGTTTCAAGTGTGCAATTTGACATGTATTTTGGTTTGCAGTCATGTTTTGCCATAAACTAAATGTTTAAGCTACTGTACATACCTTGCATGTACTTGCATGCAAGACTTTCTGCATCCTTTTTTTGATGACGTGATAGGTTTATGCTGCCGCTGCCAGTCCTGTCACTTGCTTGTGATGTTTTGGTGTGATTTGCATGCATATGTTTTATAAAAGAGAAATGTAGTAGGCCATTAAATATCAGTATTCTATACACAACAGGGTCTTCCACTAGGCAACCTATGCAGGTTGTTAAAGAGAACCCGAGGCGGGGTTATTACATCGCAATCCCCATACAGAGGCTGGGTCTGCCTATAGAGCCCAGCCTCTGTTGCTATGTAGCTTCCTCCAAAGCTCCCCCTGCGCGCTGTGAGACCCCATTAATCACAGCTGCACTGTCGACACGCAGCGTGTCACAGCGCGCTGTTTACCTCACTAATGCCAGTCTCGTCGCTCCCCCGCCTCCTGAATCGCTCCGGTCCCCACCCACGTCCCTTCCCTCACCGCTGATTAGAGGGAAGGGACGCAGGCGTGGACCGGAGCGATTCAGTAGGCGGGGGAGCAGCTGAGACTGACATTAGTGAGGTAAACACAGCTGCACAGCGTGGCTGTGTTTAATGGGGTCTCGCAGCGCGCAGGGGGGGTTTTGGAGGAAGCTACATAGCAACAGAGGCTGGGCTCTATAGGCAGAGGCAGCCTCTGTATGGGGATTGCGATGTAAGAACCCCGCCACGGGTTCTCTTTAAAGGAAACATTATCTGAGAAGGGATATGGATGTTTCCTTTTTAAAGAGACACTGAAGCAAACTAATTTTGCCTATTTTACCTTATATTTCGCTTCAGTGCTCTAATGCCAAGTAATCCGCCGTGTCCCCGCCGCTAAACGAGGGCTGCAGAGCCCCCAAATCCCTCCACAAATATACGTGACCAACTTGGTCGTGGATTTTGCTGCGCTGAGGGGCAGAGCTTCCAGCTTTAGCTCTGCCCCTCCTGTCGTCAATCGCCGCGATTGACATCCAGGAAATGCCGGACAGATTGCCCCCCGGGGATTTGGGTGCTCTGCAGCCCTCGTTTAGCGGCAGGGAAACGGCGGATTACTTGGCATTAGAGCACTAAAGCGAATTATAAGGTAAAATGGGCAAAATTAGTTCGCTTCACTGTCTCTTTAACCTCCCTGGCGTTCTATTAAGATCGCCAGGGTGCCTGCGGGATAGTGGTGTGTTAGTTTTTTTTATAAAAAAAAAAAAAAAAAATTGCATGCAGCCAACTGAAAGTTGGCTGCATGAAAGCCCACTAGAGGGCGCTCCCGATCAGAATTAACAAGGAAGGCCGCAATGAGCTTTCCTCGTCCTGACGTTAGCCACCTCCGATCCAGCCCTTATCGCTGGCCGGAACTGTTTGTTCCGGCTGGGCTCGGGCGGCTGGGGGGACCCTCTTTCGCCGATGCACGCGGCGGATCGCCGCGCTGCGGCGGCGATCAGGTAGCACACGTGGCTGGCAAAGTGCCGGCTGCGTGTGCACTTTTTTTTTTTTTTAAATTTGAACAAAATCGGCCCAGCAGGGGCTGAGCTCGTCCATACCGCTAAGGAGGTTAAACAATACCAGTTGCTTGTCAGTCATGCTGATCTCTTTGGCTGCAGTAGTGACTGAATCACACACCTGAAACAAGCATGCAGCTAATCCAGTCTGACTTCAGTCAGAGCATCTGGTCTGCATGCTTGTTGAGGGGCTGTGGCTAAAAGTATTAGAAACACAGGATCAGCTTGAGTGAGGCAACTGTTATTATTTTAAAAGGGAAAAAATCCATATCCTTCTCAGTTTAGATTCCCTTCAAAGGACATCCAAGATGAAAATAAACTGATGAGAAAAAACAATTGTATCTATCCTCCTTCTCCTAAAAGGTGTTTTTTTTTCCCACTTTTTTTTTTTTTTTAATTTTTATATTTTAAATCTAGTTTTTAGGTTTTTACTGTTTCATTGTCTCTGCTCAATGGCACCTTCATTGAAGTATGCTAGAGCTCAAATCTATGAATTATTGACCCTTTTTATCTCTTTCCTGCTCCAGGAAGCCATTTACTGACAAGAAATTACAGCCATAAAACACTTTCCTATCAGCGTGGGTTATTCTATAGTTTGAGCCAGTCTGACCCGGTCCCTACCCGGACAGAAAGTGTCACTTGCATACCTGATGTTTAACTCTTTCAGGCAGAGAAGGAGGAAAAAAAGGAACACAGCCTAGTTATTTGTGTGCTTGGCACTGTACATACACATGTCCATCTCATCATGTGACATGTCACCTCGGTTGCCCTTTAAGGGGTGAAGCAAGTACAAATGGCGCCTGAGGTTTGGCCGTAACAGGAATTACAGCGAAAGCAGCACTCGCACAGTAATTTGGGTGCCGTCAAGACGCAGGCCAAATGACTTTGATAACCGTGTAATAAAATTTGGCTGTCAGCAGTAGCTTGCAGCCGAGTTGCGTATTTCCTCACTATCCACGGCGACCTGGAGGGGGAATGATGATGCTGCCAGAATGTTTGCAGTAGGCGGGTGAGCAGTTTCTTTACCCTGCACCCAAATTACCTGCTGGCTTAATTTATATGTGCGTTAAGGGGTCCACCTGCCACCACCTCACTCCCCCCTCTCTCCACTACAGCTTATCATAAAGGCCTCAAGGGGGTGCTAAATGTAATGAGACCCTAGGCAAGGTGGTACATCTTAACCACTTCACCACTGAGGGGTTTTACCCCCTGACCACCAGAGCAATTTTCACCTTTCAGTGCTCCTTCCATTCATTCGTCTATAACTTTATTATTACTTATCCCAATGAAATGAACTATATCTTGTTTTTTTTGCCACCAATTAGGCTTTCTTTAGGTGGGACATTATGCTAAGAATTATTTTATTCTAAATGTGTTTTAATGGGGAAATAGGAAAAAATGTGGGAAAAAATTATTATTTTTCAGTTTTCGGCCATTATAGTTTTTAAATAATGCATGCTACTGTAATTAAAACCCATGAAATGTATTAACCTATTTGTCCCGGTTATAAAACCATTTTAATTATGTCCCTATCACAATGTTTGGCGACAATATTTTATTTGGAAATAAAGGTGCATTTTTTTCAGTTTTGCATCCATCCCTAATTACAAGCCCGCAGTTTATAAAGTAACAGTGTTATACCCTCTTGACATAAATATTTAAAAAGTTCAGTCCCTAAGGTAACTATTTGTTGTTTTTTTATTGTATTTTTTTTTTTTTTTTTTTTTAATTACAAAAAAAAAAAAAAAATTGGGGAGTGTGGGAGGTAATGAGTTAATTTATTGTGTAAATGTAATGTTTGTATATGTAAAATGCTTTTAGGGTGTAGTTTACTATTTGGCCACAAGATGGCCACAGGGTGTTTGTTTACATGCGACCTGTAAGCGTCCGGAAGGACGCTTACAGGAAGCAGTAGCAGGCTGGGAGACGCACAATGATCTCGCTGTTTCTGAAAGAAGCAGCAGATCATTGCGGGGGCTAGATCAACGAACGGGAATGGATTTTCCCGGTCATTGATCTCCGGGCGAGCGGGCGGCAGCGTGCACGAGCGGCGGGTGCGCGCGCACGAGCGGCGGGAGCGCGGACAGCGGCGGTAGCGCGGAAGGTACGGATTTCTCCGTCCCTGGTTTTTTAGGAGGGAAAAAAGGGGCGGAGAAATTCGTACCGCTGGGGGTAAAGTGGTTAATCTAATTCTATGTAGTAGTGAATGTGTAGATTCAATGTAACTTTAACCTCCTTAGCGGTAACCCCGTGCTGGACACGGGGTAAGCCGCGCAGGAGGATTTCTCAGGCCCCGCTGGGCCGATTTGCATATTTTTTAATTTTTTTTTTAATACATGCAGCTAGCACTTTGCTAGCTGCGGGTTACTTACGATCGATGCCGCTTAGCGCCGATTCGCCGCTACCCGCCGCATCAGTGGGTGCCCCCCCCCCCCCCCCGAGACCCGTGCGCTGCCTGGCCAATCAGTGCCAGGCAGCGCTGAGGGGTGGATCGGGACTCCCTCTGACATCACGACGTTGATGACGTCGGTGACATCATCGCGCCCGTCACCATATCGACGGAGGAAGCCCTCATGGAAATCCTGTTCAGAACTGGATTTCCGGACTGGCATATGCGCCGGCGGAGATTGTTGTGTACGGGGGGACGCCGCAGGGAGGGGGAAGCATGTAGCTAGCGCTAGGCTAGCTACATGTTAAAATTAAAAAAAAAAAAAAAACCCCTCCCAAGGCCGCGGGAATCATACCGCCAGGGAGGTTAAAGGCCCAGTGTCACAAACAATACTGTCAAGCAGTGAAGTATACAAGAGTGCAATTCACCAGGATTTTTTCATTTGTGGACAGAAAATGTATAAACTTCCTGAAATCAATCCTGTGCCTGTACTGGTGTTGGGATGCACTACTGCTGTGTAGGGGGAGCATAATCGCCCAACTGATTCATGTATGCTCCCCCAGCCTACATAGACCCTTCTTAACCAGCGCTGCATTTGGAGACTTCTAAGTGACTCAGCTGGGTGAGAGGCTGGCTATGCTCCCTCTACACAGTGCGAGTGTGTCCCAACGCCAGAACAGGCACCGGATTGATTTCATGAAGGTTATTTTCTGTACCACAAGTTTAAAAAACAAAAATCCCGGTGACTTGCACTGATCATTCATCAGCAGTAAACATCACTACTTGGCACACATTTGTTATTGACATTGGTCCTTAAAGTAAACCAAAGACTAACAAAGAGAGGGAATTGATGCTTGCCCGGGACTTCCTCCAGCGCCTTAAGCACATGTTAGTCCCTTGCTGTCCTCCCCGCAGTCTGCTGTTCAGCCGCAATCAGCCCCGGTAAGAGGCTCAGTCGTGTCAGTCCAGATCTATTGCACATGTGTGGAAGACCCAGACTGGACCTGACTGAGCCACTTACCGGGGCTGAATGGCAGACTGCGGGAGGACAGCGAGAGACTCAGATGTGTTTATGGGGCTGGGGGAAGCCCAGGGTAAGTATAGATTTGTTCTATTTGTTAGTCTCTGGTACACTTTAAGGAAAGGGACACACTTGTCTTTCAGTTTTGAGTGCGTTTTCTGCATGCCATGTGTGTTTGTATGCAGGAAAAAAAGGTGTTTGTTTTTTGTTTTTGTTTTTTCTCTCCTCCCTACAGCAGCTAATGTAACTGTTAAAGAAAACTGCAGAATCATCCTGCAGAATTTTTATTTTTTTTTTGCGTGCGAAAAGCGCATTGTGTACTAGCCATTGATTAACAAGTTCCTCAGAACTCATTCAGAAAACCTGCATGAAAACAGGTGTCCCCTGCCTCAAGGCTACTCACACTAAGGCATTGTGACATACATTTAGGCTCGGTTCACATTGAGTTACGTTCTGCTCCAATGAGCAGCAGCAATGCTTTCCCAATGGGAAAGTTCACATTGCGTCGGTCCTCTCCTGTTCCGTTCCCTGCGTTCCGCTCATCGGAACAGACGTTCCCGACATGTCGGGACCTTGCGTTCCCGCTCCGCTAACGGAACGGCAGCGCCGGAGCGGATGCTCTCCAATGTGAACCTGCCCTTACAGTTGCACTGAAGCATACTTTTAACTGCATGAAATTGAATGTCACACCGCATGTAATGTGCAATGGAGCGTTCCCTCAATTGGTGGTGGTATGTTTTAACCAGGGCTGTGGAGTCGGTACAAAAATCCACCGACTTCAACTCCTCAGTTCAGGATTCCTCTGACTCCTCGACTCTGACTCCTCTAATTTGCATATTACAATCTTGTTGATTGAAAGTATGTAACATGAAATGAGTCCATTAACTACCAACACTTAGGAATTTTAAAAGACAACTGAAGTGAGAAGGATATGTAGACTGCTATATGTATTCCCTTTAGTCATAGACTAAAACTAGTAGAAAAATGATAATTGCCTGTCCGCATATATTTCATGGGGGAGTACATACTGCCATAGAATACGCCGGAGCTCTGTGTAGGGGATGGGAACAGTTTGTAAAAGGTACAGACTGGAACAAAGAACATCTATCAGGCCCTAGGCAATGTAACTGTGGGTACATGTAAGAGTGATGTGCAGGTACTCTGCAGGGGAATAATGAGATTCTTCCTCTATTACACATTCTTCATGCACAATCTGAACCAGGTTTATGGGTGATAGACAACACCTCTGTGTTCAATGTGCACAACATTATCAGTGGATTCCCTGCAGCCCTGTGGGTAGCGCATACATAGAGTATAGTACTAGTGTGTAACCAGGGGCGCCTCTAGGCATAGGCAGTACAGGCCATTGCCTGGAGTGCCATTAGTCCTGGGGGCGCCATGTTGCTGGATTAGGCCACGCCCCCTGGATGAAGCCACGCCCCCTGGTTAAGCCACACCCCCACTGGTGTTCTATTACTTGCTTCTAATGCATCTGCTTAGCGTAAGTTGCAGGCAACTGCCACAGTGTCCCTCTGTGCCTTGTTCATCCTTCCACCCCCCCCCCCCCTTTGTGCCTCCTTCTGTCTGTCCCTTTTGTGCCTCCTTCTGTCTCCTTGTGCCTCCTGCATTCCCTTGTGCTATGTCTGACCCCGTTTGTGGCTGGACAGTGTAATGGTTAAGGGCTCTGCCTCTGACACAGGAGACCTGGGTTTAAATCTCGGCTCTGCCTGTTCAGTAAGCCAGCACCTATTTCAGTAAGGAGTTTCTTGGGCAAGTCTCCTTAACACTGCTACTGCCTACTGAGTGCGCTCTAGTGGCTGCCTCGCAAGCGCTTTGAGTCCGACAGGAAAAAGGCGCTATACAAATACTGCAATTATTATTATTATTTGTCCTTCTGTCTCCCTTTATGCCTCCTGTCTCCCTTTGTGCCTCCTTCTGTCTCCATGTGCCTCCTTCTGTCCCCTTGTGCCTTTCTTTGTCCCCCTGTGCTACCTCTGTACCTCTATTCCTCCTTCAGTCCCACTCTGCCTCCTTCTGTCCTCATGTGCCTCATTCTGTCTCCATGTGCCTCTTCAGTCCCCATGTGCCACCTCTGTCCCCTGCGCCTTCCTCTGTCCCCCTGTGCCTCCTTCTGTGCCCCTTTGTGCCTTCTTATGTCTCCCTGTGGCTCTGTCTGTCTCCCTCTGCCTCCTTCTGTCTCCCTTACATCCTCCTCTTCTTCTTCTGTCACCCTTTTGTGGCTCCATCTGTCCCCCTTTGTGCATCCTTCTGTTTCCCTTTGTGCCTCCTACTGTCTTCCTGTGCTTCCTTCTTGCCCCTTGTGTGCTTTTTTTCTGACCCTCATCGTGCCTTCTTCTGCCCTCTTTGTGCCTCCTCCTGTCCCATGTGTGCCTCATTCACTCCCCCTGTGCCTCCTTCTTTCCTCCTGTGCCTCCTTTTGTCCCCTATTGTGCCTCTTTCTGCCCCCCTTTGTGCCTCCTTCTGCCTCACTTTGTGCCTCCTTCTGTCCCCCTGTGCCTCCCACTGTTCTTTTTTGTGCCTCCTTCTGCCCCTCATGCCTTCTTCTGTCCCCCTGTACCACCCACTGCCCCCCTGTGTGCCTCCTTATGTCCTCCTGTGCCTCCTTCTGTCTCATTCTGTCCCCCATTGTTCCTCCTTTTGTTGCCCATTGTGCCTCCTTGTGTCCCCTTTTGTACCACCTTCTGTCCGCCTGTGCCTCCTTCTGTCCTCTTTTGTGTCTCATTCTGCCCCCCCCACTGTGCCTCCTTTTGTTGCTCATTGTGCCTCCTTGTGTCCCTCTGTGTGCCTCCTTTTGTTCCCTTGTGCCTCCTTCTGTCCTCCTTTGTGACGTCTTCTGACCTTCATGCCTCCTTCTGTCCCCCTGTGCCTCCCTATGTTGCCCTGTGTTCCTTATTTAGTCCCCCTGTGCCTCCTTCTGTCCCACTTTGTGCCTCATGAAAGTGGAGCCCTGCCTATGTGTATTTTCTGGTGAAATGCTGTCGCATTGTGTATTTTCTGGTGAAACGCTGCCAGCATTGTGTCATTTCTGGTGGAACGCTGCCGCATTGATTATTTTCTGGTGAAACGCTTATCTTCATGGGGGGGGGAGGGGGGGGCGCTACAGGTTTTCTCGCCTGGAGTGACAAAATGGCTAGAGGCGCCCCTGTGTGTAACAAAGTAAACCTGAGACAGATGAAAATAAATTTTTTTTTTGTACATGGGGCTTCTTCCAGCCCCTTCAGCCTGATCAGTCCCTCGCTGTCCTCCTCCGCCACCTGGATCTTCTGCTATGGGTCCAGGTACTTGAGCCAGTCTGGTGTAGTGCGCATGCACATACTCCGCCACCAGGAGCGTACTACACCTGTGCAGCACTATTGCGCAGGTGCAGAACACTCCTGGCTGTAGGAGCAGCATGTGGCCGGACTGTGCTGACTGGCTGAATTACCGGGACTGGTAGCAGAAGATCCAGGTGGTGGAGGACAGCGAGGGACTGATTAGCCTGAGGGGGGCTGGAGGAAGCCCCAGGTATGTATAAAACTCTTCTTTTCATCCGTCTCAGGTACCATGTAATTCGTAGTCACCAAACCAAATATTTTGATATGTTAAAATTTTATTTCATGAGCAAAAGGAGTGCATACATTTGCATAAATCTGCATTGGCGCAGAATTATTTTCATCTCATTGACCATCTATATTAGTGACACGGCTACACATCAGGCTTTATTCTTACAGCATAGATGTTATTTAACCTCCTTGGCGGTAATCCCGAGCTGAGCTCGGGGTATGCCGCCGGAGGTCGCCGCTCAGGCCCTGCTGGGCCGATTTGTATTCTGAAAAAAGCAGCACACGCAGCCGGCACTTTGCCAGCCGCGTGTGCTGCCCGATCGCCGCCGCTCCGCGGCGATCCGCCGCGTGCAGCGGCGAAAGAGGGTCCCCCCAGCCGCCCGAGCCCAGCGCAGCCGGAACAAACAGTTCCGGCCGGCGCTAGGGGCTGGATCGGGCGGCTCTGACGTCAGGACGTCGACTGACGTCCATGACGTCACTCCGCTCGTCGCCATGGCGACGAGGAAAGCGAAACAAGATAGGCCGCTCATTGCGGCCTATCTTGTTACTTTCGATTGCCGGAGGCGATCGAAAGTACGCTTCCGGAGCGCCCTCTAGTGGGCTTTCATGCAGCCAACTTTCAGTTGGCTGCATGAAATATTTTTTTTTTAATTTAAAAAAAACCCCATTTCAGCCCCCCTGGCAAAATAAATAAACCGCCAGGGAGGTTAATATGATTCCTGTGTACACATCATATATATACTGTACAGTCAAAATCAGATATGTATATCTGACTTAGAAATATGGGGACTGCTTTATTGAAGCAGCACATTTTTGTGGACTAAGCACAGCTATTACAGTGTATATATAAATTATTTAAGAGGACTATTATCTGATAGAACATTTTATCATATTTTCTATTTTAATTACAGTTTAAATTCATTAGGAATCGGTGCATCTTCCCGACTCCGCCTCCAGACACCCAAAAATACTCCCAACTCCACAGCCCTGGTTTTAACCGGATACACAATGCGAGTCTTAAAGGGCAACTGAAGTAAGAAGGATATGGAGGCCAATACCAGTTGCTTGGTAGCCTTGCTGATCTATATGGCTGCTATGGTGTCTGAATAACACCAGGAACAAGCATGCAGTTAATGTAGTCAGACTCAGATCTGACAATGTCAGAAACATCTAATCTGCTGCATGCTTGTTCAGAGTCTATGGTTAAAAGTATTAGAGGCAGAGGGTCAGCAGGACAGCCAGGCAACTGGTATAAAAGGAAATGCATATGGCAGCCCCCATATCCTTCATACTTCAGTTGCCCTTTAAAGGCTACCCGAAGTGACATGTGAGATGATGAGATAAAAAAGGGTATGTACAGTGCCTTGCACACAAATCATTATGCTGTGGTTATTTTTTTTTCCTTTTTCTGCCTAAGAGTTAAATATCAGGTATGTAAGTGGCTGACTCAGTCCTGACAGGAAGTGACTAAAGTGTAACCCTTGCTGATAAGAAATTCCAACTATAAAACACTTTCCTAGAAGAAAATGGCTTCTGAGAGCAAGAAATAGATAAAAAGGGGAATTTCCTATCAGTGAGGGTCACACTGTAGTCACTCCCTGTCTGGGTCATCCGCTTACATACCTGATATTTAACTCTTTCAGGCAGAGAAAGAAAAAAAGGAACACAGCATAGGTAATTGTGTGCTAGGCACTGTACATACACATGTCTATCTCATCATGTCACTTCGGGTATCCTTTAAGGCTGCTTTCACAGTGGGACGTTACAGGCGCACGTTAGTGCAGCCTGTAACGCTCCCCCAACGCACAGCAATGTAACACAAGTGGGCTGTTCACAGTGCCCACGCTGCGTTACATGTAACGCTGCACATTGTAGTGAAGGTGCAGCATGCTGTGCGTTCTACGACTGTTTGCACATGCTCAGTAGGGGGGGCGGAGAGGAGGCGGGGAGATGCCGCTACAGTAGCCGCGCACATGGCTACTTAATATGCACTGCACTGGTGGTAGCTGATTGGCCGGCGGGACCACGTGATGCGGAGTGTCTCGCTCCACATCACGTAGTCCCGCCGGCCAATCGGCGCCACTCTGGGAGTCATTATGCGGATAGAGCCGCCTAACGCGGCTCACTCTAACGTCCTCTCCCACACCAGCAGGCGTTGCGTTAGGGGCACATCATGCGACCATAACGTCCCCTAAAACGCAACGTCTTAGTGTGTAAGTAGCCTAAAGGGAACCTAAACTAAGAGGTATATGGGTACTTATCCGTTAGCCGGGCGCATCCGGCAGGTGGCGACAAAACTCCACCAGAGTTACATCTTTCCCTACTATCCATGTCGGCCTGGAGGGGGAATAGTAATTAGCGCCACCTGCCGGATGCGCCCGGCTAACGGATAAGTACCGGTATATGGATTTTTCCTTTTCAAATAATACCAGTTGCCTGATTCTCCTGCTGATTCTGTGTCTCTAATGGTGTGTACACACTTGAAAGATAAATGAAAGATCTTAGACCAATTTTACCACCTTCCATGTAGTATGAGAGCCATACCTACACAGTCTATTCTATGGAGCTGAACTCCCCATCAGATAAAAACTCTTTGCAAGATGCTGCACACACAGATGCTGCACACATTCAAAAGATCAGTATCTGCAAAAGATCCATTCCTGCAAAATGCATTCATAGTCTGATATCTGCAGATCCTCATACACACCTTGTTTAACAGACATTCATCTGCAGATCATCTACAGATCATATTCACCAGGATGGATTTTTAGATCTGCAGATGATTGTCAGATATGCAGATGAAGTCTGTTAAACAAGGTGTGTATGAGGATCTGCAGATATCAGACTATGAATGCATTTAGCAAGGACTGATCTTTTGCAGGAACAGATCTTTTGCAGATACTGATCTTTTGTGTCTGTACAGCATCTTTGTGTGCAGCATCTTGAAAAGATTTCTGTCTCATGGGGAGTTCAGCTTCATAGAACAGACTGTGTAGGTATGGCTCTCATACTACATGGAAGGGGGTAAAATTGGTCTGATGGCTTTCATTTATCTTTCAAGTGTGTACACACCATAATACTTTTAATCACAACTCCTCAACAAGCATGCAGATCAGGTGCTCTGACTGAAGTCAGACTGGATTAGCTGCATGCTTGTTTGTGTGTGATTCAGCCACTGCTGCAGCCAAAGAGATCAGCAGGACCAACAAGCAACTGGTATTGTTTAAAAGGAAACATCCATATCCCTCCCAATTTAGGTTCCCTTTAACCCTCCTGGCGGTTTATTAAAAATCCGCCAGGGGGCAGCAAAGTCTTTTTTTTTTTTTTTTTTTTCATGTAGCGAGACAGTCTCACTACATGATGGCCGCTGCTCAGCAGCATCCCCCCCAGCCCCTCCAATCGCTTCCGGCGATCGGAGATCCCGTTCAGAGAACAGGATCTCCTGGAGGGCTTCCCCCGTCGCCATGACGTCATCGACGTCATTGGGAGACCCGATCTAACCCTCAGCGCTGCCTGGCACTGATTGCAGGCAGTGCACGGGGTCTGGGGGGGCCTCACGGCGCGGGGAGTGCCGCGTAATCGGTGCGGAGCGGCGGTGATCAGAGGGCACACGCAGCTAGCAAAGTGCTAGCTGCGTGCTGCAAAAAAAATTATCAAAATCGGCCCAGCAGGGCCTGAGAAATCCCTACTGCGCGGCATAGCCCGTGCTCAGCACGGGCTTACCGCCAGGGAGGTTAAAGAAAACCTGAACTGAAAATTAAAAGTCAAAATAAGCATACACAAGTCATACTTACCTTCCATGTAGTCTACTCCTCAGTGTCTTTCTCCTGTCCCGCGTCCTGTTTGTCCACTGTGATCAATGGAATTCTCCGTCCTCCATTTTGAAAATGGCCATTACACCATAACAGCTTTCTGGTCAGCACACAGTTAAACTGTAACATCGCCCACTTGAGCCATAGGGAAACATGGACACATCAGTTGTCCTCTCAGCTATAACTGACAGTAACTGATATATAACTGACAGCAACTGATATATTTCAGATCTGACAAAATATTGTCAGAACAGGAAGGGATTATTGTCGGAAGAAAATGGTGAGCTTCTGAGAGGAACTGATGGCAAGGTAACTATGTAATGTTCATTTGAAGTTACCTCGTGTTTATTTTAAATATTTTTACTCAGTACAGGTTTTCTTTAAGCTTGACCTGGCATGGAGAGGAAGGAGTTCATGTTTAGGTAAGGGTGGAGTTAACTAGAGATGATCAATGAAATTTCTCTTAACAGTCAAATGTCCTGTAAATTTTATATGCAGCTTGAATTTGGACCAATGAGAATAACTGTCAATTTTTGTGGTACAAGTTCAAGTTGTATAATTTTAATGAAATTTGAATGTTTGAAGAAATGATTTGCATCACATTACGGTAATCATCCCCAGAGTTCCCACACCATAGATTGAATCAAAGCGGGGCCAAAACACTGCTGGTGAGTCTTGGGAGGTCAGGGTGAGCAAGTGAGAATGACAAACTAGATCTCATGAAACACAGATCTGTGGTGAGAACACTAGCCAGATATTTAGTGATGAGCAGATTCCACCAAGAAACAAATCTCTCTGATTGAATCTTATGCCGGGCATACATGGCTCGTTTTATGCGCCGGATCGAGCCAGCGCATCCCCCGCAAATCGATTGCCGCTCATCCCCGCCGGCGCTTCCTTATCGCCGCTCGATTCCCTGCCATTGTCCGCCGGCGGGAATCGAGTGGGCGAGGGTCGAGCGGCAGATCGGGCCAGCTGAATAAGGAAGCGCTGGCGGGGACGAGCGGCAATCGATCCGCGCGGACAAGTGGGAATGCGCCGGCATCGAGCTGCTGGCTCGATCCGGCGCATAAAACGAGCCGTGTATGCCTGGCATTAGAGAGAGATCGGTTAGCTGCCCATACATCGCAGGCGGATTCCCAATCAATTTCAGCATAAAATCTCTCTGGAATGGTCCGAGTCCGCTGCCGTTCCCCAGTGTATAAATGTACCCCCTGTGTGTGCATTTATACATGTCCTGTCCCACCACGCGGTGCCCTTCCATCTTTGGGATGTGCTGCTCTTCCATACATGCCACTGGTGCATGGCATGGCATGTGATGTGATGGCATGAATGGAAAAGCCGTGGATTCTGATCAATCGTGGTTGGGGTGTCTTGGCACCCTATGGAAAAAAAATACAGGAGACAAAAAAGGGAGCCCGATAGTGCAGTATGTCAATAGTAGGTGTGTGGAGAAATCAATTGATTGAAAGGGCTACTCACAAAGGAGGGTTGCAAGGGGCAACCGACCACAGGAAGCAGGTGGAGACCATAAACCCGACTCCACTCGGGGTGGTCCTGGACGGACCTGGTTGCGGTCGCTCTCTTAGATGAAAAAGGATGGACAAAACATTAACCGTGGTAAAACAACGGGTGTTCTGTCACCACCCCTCGGACAAACATGTACGGGGGTATAACTATGCACAATAAGGGAAAGAGGCGCCCTGATTTGAATAAAAGCTTTCAAAACCAGTTTAAAAACGAAAAAGAATAATGAGGTATCTTACCTCAATGACAATCTCTGTAAACTTACAAAAGATTTTTATTTGAGCACAGGCAACGCGTTTCGCGGGTCCGAGCCCGCTTCCTCAGGCCAATACAGTGCCAAATGACAGAAATCATGTAGCATAGGGAGCCTCTCTATGCTACATGATTTCTGTCATTTGGCACTGTGTTGGCCTGAGGAAGCGGGCTCGGACCCGCGAAACGTGTTGCCTGTGCTCAAATAAAAATCTTTTGTAAGTTTACAGAGATTTCGTCATTGAGGTAAGATACCTCCATTATTCTTTTTCATTTTTAAACTGGTTTTAAAAGCTTTTATTCAAACCAGGGCGCCTTTTTCCCTTATTGTGCGTGGATTCTGATGACTGGCACTATGCGGTGGGCTACACAGCACAGATCATGTATAAATGTACACTGGGGGATAGCGCCGTTGGTTTTGTTGTTCGTTGCTTGTCCCAATTTCACTCGCTGTTACTGCCCTGCACCCGATTGACCATTTCAGCCTGGCATCTTGCAGCATGTTCAATTGGGCATGCAGTTGGCGCCACTTTAATGTTTTTCTGATTTGATCATTATGGAACTGGATGGTCGATAGTTGCCAAGTCGTGTAATGTATGTGCACCTTTACTATGTTGTAATCTCTCCCTGACACAATACAGTTCTCTGACTGACTGTCTACCTCCACTCGCATACAGTGGGATGCGAAAATTTGGGCAATCTTGTTAATCGTCATGATTTTCCTGTAAAAAATCGTTGGTTGTTACCATAAAAAAGTCAGTTAAATACACCTATACACACCTACACACAGTGCAATAATTATTTAAAATAAGGCAGGTGCATACATTTGAGCGCTGTCATTTTATTTATTCCAAAACGTTTACAACTAATTAATTATTGGAACTCAAATTGGCTTGGTAAGCTCAGTGATCCCAGACCTACATACACAGGTGAATCCAATTATGAGAAAGATAA
Organism: Hyperolius riggenbachi; assembly: GCF_040937935.1. Classification (NCBI taxonomy): domain Eukaryota; kingdom Metazoa; phylum Chordata; class Amphibia; order Anura; family Hyperoliidae; genus Hyperolius; species Hyperolius riggenbachi. The sequence goes on from NC_090648.1 coordinate 221,069,611, forward strand.
TTTAGGGGGTAATTTGTAAGTTTTTCCTCTAACAACAAAAAAAAAAAATTCTTTCTCTGAAGAATAGAAACATGGGAGTCTCAATACCACTTTCAAATGACCTGAAGACTGTTCCCCATCATGGTTTAGGGGAAGTATACAGAAAGCTGTCTCAGAGATTCTCAGAGACAGTCTCAGAGACTGCTGAATATGCTTCACTGTTACATTAGTGTGAGGTTTTAACCCTTTTTTTTTCTTTTTTGGACAATTTTCATTGTTTGAACATGCTTCACTTTTTGATATGTTTCACTGCTAGATTAGTGGTTAGTTTCTCTCCTGTTGGGGCACGTCACCGCCGTAGGAGAGTCTATTAGGGATAATTTGTGCACAACTTATGCTGAAGCTAACGCCCCCTTTACTGTACCTGTTTTGAATGCAAGGTGTGTAACCTGCCCGTTAGTCGAGCTCTGCATACTTGTGCAGGTAGTCAATTCAGGTGCAGCGTCTGTTTGGAAGCGCTGCCATTTCCTTCTGCTGTACAAAACTTAAGTATACTTCAGGCTAGCTGCCTCCAGGGGTGTCAGCTTGCATTCAAATTTTAGAATTTAGATTAATTTTAGCACATAATTTGCATCTGATTTGTATTCAAGGTGTGTATTTAGCCCCAAGGGGCTGGGCATATCTCTGGAGCTTTCACTTCACTTGCAGCCTGTGAGCGCTGCCCATTGCTTGCAGAGATTCCAGCTGTCTGTTTCCACGGTTAGGAACTTATTGAGGAAATGAAAGACCACAGGCTAAGTTAAGGCTCGAAGTGGCAGACCAAGAAAAATCTCGGGATAGAAGCAACGAATGGTGAGAATAGTCAGTCAACCCACAGACCAGCACCAAAGACCTGCAACATAATCTTGCTGCAGATGGAGATGATGTGCATCGTTCAATCATTTGGCGCACATTACACAAGGAGATGTTGTAATGCGAGAGTGATGCAGAGGAAACCCACAGCACAAACAGAGCCGCTTGAGATATGATAAAGCACATTTGGACAAGCCAGCTTCCTTTTGGAATAAGGTGCTGTGGACTGATGAGTTATTTGGGAATAACAAGGGGTATTATGCATGGAAGAAAAAGAACACAGCATTCCAAGAAAAACATCAGCTACCTACAGTAAAATATTTTGGTGGTTCCATCATGCTGTGTGGCCAGTGCAGGGAATGAAAATCTTGTCAAAGTTGAGACGCATAGATTCCACTTAGTATCAGCAGATTCTGGAGACCAATGTCCAGGAATCAGTGACAAAACTGCAGCTGCGCCAAGGCTGGATCTTTCAACAAGACAAGGACCCTAAACACTGCTCAAAATCCATTAAAGAGAATCTGTATTGTTAAAATCGCTCAAAAGTAAACATACCAGTGCGTTAGGGGACATCTCCTATTACCCTCTGTCACAATTTCGCCGCTCCTCACCGCATTAAAAGTGGTTAAAAACAGTTTTAAAAAGTTTGTTTATAAACAAACAAAATGGCCACCAAAACAGGAAGTAGGTTGATGTACAGTATGTCCACACATAGAAAATACATCCATACACAAGCAGGCTGTATACAGCCTTCCTTTTGAATCTCAAGAGATCATTTGTGTGTTTCTTCCCCCTGTTCTCATGCACTGAAGTTTCAGGCTGCTCTTTTCTTCCTGCAAACAGCTTTGCCCTTGTCTGTAATTCTTCAGTATGTGAAAGCCCAGCCAGCTCAGAGGACGATTTATCCAGCTTGTAAAAGATAAGAGAGAAGCTGCTCTAATCTAAATAACACACAGGCAGTGTGCAGAGAGGGGGGAGTTCATAGCAGAACGACAACACTGAAGAACTTGGCAGCCTTCCAGACACAGGCCGACAAGTCTGACAGGGGAAAGATACATTGATTTATTACAGAGACAGTGATAGCATAAAGTGCTGCAGTTAGCCAGAACACATTAGAATAGCTTTTGGAATTTATAGGATGATAAAAAACAGGATGCAATTTTTGTTACGGAGTCTCTTTAAGGCATTCATGCAGAGGAACATTCTGGATTGGCCACCTCAGTCCCCTGACCTGAATATAATTGAAAATCTGTAGTGTGATTTAGAGAGCTGTCCATGCTCAGAAGTAGAGTTGGGCGAACTGTTAGCGCAACTGCAGCCGAACTATTCGGCTGCCCAACCTGTCATGTGGCTGTGGCTCTTACTACTTCCGGGTCGCAATGACCCGGAGTAGTACGTCTGCGCTGGCCCGGCGGAGCGTGTCCTAGATCGCGCTCCCGTTGCCGGGCACTCTCTGCATGTGTGTGACGTCACACACATGCGCAGAGAGTGCCCGGCAACGGGAGCGCGATCTAGGACGCGCTCTGCCGGGCCAGTGCAGACGTACTACTCCGGGTCATTGCGACCCGGAAGTAGTCAGAGCCACAGCCACATGACAGGTTGGGCAGCCGAACAGTTCGGCTGCAGTTGCGCTAACAGTTCGCCCAACTCTACTCAGAAGCCATCAAACCTGAATGAACTAGAGAGGTTTTGTAAAGAGGAATGGTTCAAAATACCTTCAGCCAGAATCCAGACTCTCATTGGAAGTTACAGGAAGCGTTTAGAGGCTGTAATATCTGCAAAAGGAGGATCTACTAAATATTGATTTCATTTCTTTTTTGTGGTGCCCAAAATTATGCACCTGCCTAATTTTGCTTAAACAATGATTGCACACGTTCTGTAAATCCAATAAACTTATTTTCACTTATCAAATATCACTGTGTCTCTCCTATATGATATATTTAACTGACTTTTTTATCGTTACAACCAACGATTTATACAGGAAAATCATGACTATTAACAAGGTTACCCAAACTTTGGCATCCCACTGTAGAACACAAGATGGACTGACTAATCCCTCTCTCCACTGCCTGTGGTGGGATGTCTTTTCATTGGCTGTTGGGTTTGTTCAACATGATGCCCACTTAACTCTTCCAGGCAAAATTTGGCACGGTTACTGGCTGGCGCTTTGACCAACCGTTTAACAAGATGCCAAATGAACCTTTTTTTTCCATGTGTAATCTTTATGAAACAGGTGAAAATCATATATGTGGGTATGCTGTATGCTGTTCTTATTCATTAGAGAGGCGTATGATTGGTCCCACATTTATTCTGCAGCAGGAAAAAAAACACAAGTACAGCTGAAGTGATTAGGAACCATGTTTAGCATAAAGAAGTCTTTGGAAGTGATGGTTTGGCCCCCCACAGAGACCTGATTTCCACATGGAGTGTGTCTGGGATTACATGGAGACAGAAGGTTGTGAGGAAGCCTACAACTTCACATCTACAGAAAATATGAGGTTTAATTCTCCATTGATGATTGGAACAACCTACCAGGTGAGTTCCTTTAAAAGCTGCAAGTGTACATAAAATAACAGAACAGAACAGAACAGAACAGAACAGAACAGAACAGAACAGAACAGAACAGAACAGAACAGAACAGAACAGAACAGAACAGAACAGAACAGAACAGAACAGAACAGAACAGAACAGAACAGAACAGAACAGAACAGAACAGAACAGAACAGAACAGAACAGAACAGAACAGAACAGAACAGAACAGAACAGAACAGAACAGAACAGAACAGAACAGAACAGAACAGAACAGAACAGAACAGAACAGAACAGAACAGAACAGAACAGAACAGAACAGAACAGAACAGAACAGAACAGAACAGAACAGAACAGAACAGAACAGAACAGAACAGAACAGAACAGAACAGAACAGAACAGAACAGAACAGAACAGAACAGAACAGAACAGAACAGAACAGAACAGAACAGAACAGAACAGAACAGAACAGAACAGAACAGAACAGAACAGAACAGAACAGAACAGAACAGAACAGAACAGAACAGAACAGAACAGAACAGAACAGAACAGAACAGAACCGAACCTTTGCGTACTACACTTATTACAGTTTTCAAGGACGGCCTGGGGGCCCCTTGCAGGACCCGGCCCGCGGTCCGCTGCGTCGGGGCCCCAGGCCTCCGGCCTGGGGGCCCCTTGCAGGACCCGGCCCGCGGTCCGCTGCGTCGGGGCCCCAGGCCTCCGGCCTGGGGGCCCCTTGCAGGACCCGGCCCGCGGTCCGCTGCGTCGGGGCCCCAGGCCTCCGGCCTGGGGGCCCCTTGCAGGACCCGGCCCGCGGTCCGCTGCGTCGGGGCCCCAGGCCTCCGGCCTGGGGGCCCCTTGCAGGACCCGGCCCGCGGTCCGCTGCGTCGGGGCCCCAGGCCTCCGGCCTGGGGGCCCCTTGCAGGACCCGGCCCGCGGTCCGCTGCGTCGGGGCCCCAGGCCTCCGCTTTTAAATTGGCTAAAAATGTGTTGTGAAGAATTCCAGTGAGCTTCCTCAACTTTTGGAGCGATTTGGATAAGTGTGTGAACTCCGGTATGTTTGTTAAAGGGAACCTGAAGCAAGTGGTATATTCTGGCTGCCATATTTATTTATGTTTCTAAAGGGGCCCATACACCGAACGATTTTCCCGCCGATATACAGACGATTCGATCGTTCCCGTTGATCCGTCTGTGCGGAAGATTTTTCTCGATCACCGGCGGGTCGGGAGTGCGTTGATAGCGGCGTTCGAATGCCCGACGACCAACGCAATATAGCGGTTATACATTACCTGTTCCGCCGGCACGACTCCCCTGGTCCCCGCTGTCTTTTTTCCGCGCTGGGTTCCGGACCATTCCTGCAGCTACACAGAACTTCCTGTCCCGGCAGGAAGTTTAAACAGTAGAGCGCCCTCTACTGTTTAAACTTCCCCCAGACAGGAAGGTCAGTAGCTGCAGGAACGGTCCGGAGCCCGGAGCGGAAAGAAGACAGCGGGGACCAGGGGGGAGAGCAGGTAATGTATGCGAGGGGGGGGGGGGGGGGGGGGTCAGCGGCAGCTTCACAGATTGTAATCTGTTTCAGGCTGAAATCGATTCCCAATCTGTTTGCAGTAAAGGTGGCCATACGATCCCTCTCTGATCAGAAATGTTTTTCATCTATTCTAGTTTTTAAAGGACACCCGAGGTGAAAATAAACTAATGAAATAAACAACTGTATTCATCCTCCATCTCCTAAATATGAATTTTTATTTATATTCCACAGTTTTATATTTAAATCTACTTTTTAAGTTTTTTTTTTTTTTTTTATTGTGTTTTTTTTTTTTGCTCAATGACACATTCATTGAAGTATGTAGGAACTAAAATCTATGAACTATTGACCCTTTTTATCTCCTCCAATTGCAGTGATATGAACAATGAAAACATGCAGTTATGTCACAGACAAGGCTAAGGGGAGACAGTAATACACAGGGTGCTCTGATACACCTTATCAAAATCTGATTTGATCCAGATATCCGGATCGGATATCAGAATCCGAACTTTGCCGTATCCGCGTATACATGGATATCCGAATGCATTATCCGGGCAGATTCGGATATCCGGATAGAAAACCGGAAGTGGCCTTTAAATTGCTTCCTGTGAGGAAACGCGGAAAAGCCACCGCGTGTGCCAAGAGCTAGGCGGCTGACTCCGCGTCCTACGCGGCGGTTTGCACGCGTCTGGTGGTCTGGCGTTCTGTAACGATCGGTGAAGCACAGAGAGGATCTGATTACCGGTAATCTGCAGTATCACTGGGAATACAGATGTATACCAGATTATAAGTGATCTGCAGTATCACCGATAATCCGATATACCAGCTAACCTCTGTTCACCTGAGTAGAGTGTAGTGTTTGGTGTAACAGTAACACTTTGAGGACTAAGCCTCAGCGCAGTAAGGTATACTGCATGGATTCCTTTCTAAGACCTGGACTCTCCAAGACGGGAGGAGTCAGGCTGCGAGTAGGAAGGATTGTCTAAAAGTAACCCTGACCGCTGAGACAGCACCGCCCCTACCCCAACCTCCGAAGCGTCAACCTCCACAATAAAGGGAAAGGACGTGTCTACATGTCTTAAAATAGGCGCTGAGCAAAACAGTTTTTTCAAGTGCGAAAAGGCTGCCACAGCCTCAGGAGACCAGTGGGTGGTATCTGCCCCCTTTTTTGTGAGACTGGTGAGAGGGGCAATTATCGTGGAGTACCCCTTTATGAACCTCCTATAGTAGTTCGCAAAACCTAAAAATCTCTGCAGGGGCTTCAACCCCACTGGCTGTGGCCATTCTAGGACAGCTGTGACCTTGGCAGGATCCATTGACAAGCCTGAGGTGGAAATCACATACCCTAGAAATGTGACAGTGGTCACCTCGAAAATACATTTCTCCACCTTGGCATACAGCATATTTTGCCTCAATTTGTCCAACACGAATTTAACGTGGACCCTGTGCTCGGAGAGGTTGTTGGAATAGATCAGTATATCGTCAAGGTATACTAGCACAAATCTACCCAACACCTCCCTAAATACCTCGTCGATTAATTCTTGGAAGACGGCTGGCGCATTGCACAACCCGAAGGGCATCACTAAGTACTCGTAATGCCCGTCGGGAGTGTTGAAGGCCGTCTTCCATTCATCGCCCTTTCTAATGCGGATCAGGTTGTATGCACCCCTCAGATCTAATTTTGAAAAGATCTTGGCGTTTATGACCTGCGTAAATAAATCGTCTATCAATGGTAACGGATATCGATTCTTCACCGTGATTTTATTCAGGCCACGGTAGTCGATGCAAGGTTGAAGCCCTCCGTCTTTCTTTTTAACAAAAAAGAAACCGGCCCCTGCAGGCGACCGGGAGGGGCGAATGAACCCTTTGGCTAAATTGTCACGAACGTACTCCTGCATCGCTATTTTCTCTGGTCCAGACAAATCATACAGGTGACCCCTAGGGGGCATACAACCGGCACGGAGATCGATGGGGCAATCGAAAGGGCGATGAGGAGGTAACTTGTCAGCAGCCTTGGGACAGAATACATCCGAGAACTCGGAGTATTGCTCGGGAACACCCTCCACATGAAACTTGGTCTGACCTAAAGTCACCTTCCCTAGACACTGTTGGGAACAGAAGTCTGACCAACTAGTTAATTGTCCAGCAGCCCAATTAATCTGTGGCGAATGGAGCTGCAGCCAGGGCATACCCAAAACAATTGTGGAGGTGGTCATGTGTAATACAAAGAAACTTAGACTTTCGTTATGCAGAACCCCAATTGTGACTTCCACCTCTGGTGTCTGAGACAGCGGACGGTCCCTTTGCAGCGGGGAATCGTCCACAGCAGTAACCTGGATAGGTGGTCTTACTGGGTTGAGCGGAATGCCCAGCTTTTCTGCGAACTCTGAACTCATAAAGTTAGCCACGGAGCCTGAATCAAGAAAGGCCTCTGTGGCTTCAGATTTGTCCCCCCACGTAATCGTATAAGGAAGGAGTAAACGTCTTTCTTTTAGGGGAGTGAGTTGGGCGCCCAGGGTGTCACCCCTTACAACTCCTAGGCGGTAGCGTTTCCCGGGTTATTTTTATCCGGTTTAATAGGACAGTCTCGTACCCTATGCCCCCTTTCACCACAGTATAGACATAATTGCTCAGACATTCTCCGTCTTCTCTCCACTTGGGTCAACTTAGACCGACCGATCTGCATCGGTTCAGGTGGCGGCAAGACCGGAGACGATGAGACAGCAGGAGATGGAGTTACTAGGGGTGCAGCAGGAGGTGCTGCGTAGGAAGTCACCCTGACACAATGACTGCCCCTACTGATGGCGTACCCTACGGTCGATTCGAATGGCCGACGAGATGGCCTCATCGACTGTCTTGGGCTCCGGTTGGCTTAACATTAGGTCGGAGACCTCATCCAACAACCCAGACAGGAAGTAGTCTAACAGGGCATAGGTGTCAAACCTGGCCGTAACTGACCACCTACGAAATTCGGCCGCGTAATTTTCGACTGGACCCCTGCCTTGCCGCAAAAGCTTAAGCTTCCGCTCAGAGGTCGCAGCAAGGTCAGGGTCGTCGTAAATCACTGCCATGGCTTTAAAGAATTCCTCTACCGAGGTAAGGGCTAAGTCACTGGCCGACAAATTGTACGCCCAGGTCTAGGAGTCACCAGTTAGTAAGGTCTTAATAAATATGACCCGTTGGGTCTCAGTTCCCGAGGATCGGGGTCTCAGCTCAAAATATAACACTCTACTCTTAAAATTCCGAAAGTCAGACTTGTGGCCGGAAAATTTATCAGGTACGGGCATACGTATGTCATCACTAGGAGAGGATCGCACCGAATCAACTGACGTCTGAAGGGTTCGCACAGAGCCTGATAGGGCATCAATTAAGGCTCTGTGCTGGCCCAGTGCTTGATGGATGCTATCCACCGAAGTGGCAAGCACAGTCAGAGGGTCAGCGCGTGCGTCCATCTGTTTTTTGGTCTGGCGTTGCGATCACATACGTGGGAGCACCCAGATCCATAGTCAGATCCGCAAGTGTGCCGGGACCAGCTGGAGCTGTAATCCTACACTTAGCTAGTTTCTGTTGATAGCTTAAAGTACTAGTTTGATTGTGATTATCTGTTTTGACCTTTTTCCTGCCTGACTATCCTCCTGAACTCTGATCTTGTGCCTCAATATTTCTGATACCCTGTTGCCGAACCCCGGCTCGTCCTTAGACTCTGCTTCTGCCTACTGATCTTGTACCTTGATATTTCTGATACCCTGTTGCCGAACCCTGCCTTTACCTGACTCCGCCTTTGCCTCTTGATATTGTACTTTATCTGTCCGTGTGTGTACGACCTGGCTTGTCCGACCTCGAGAACCGACCTCACTGTTGGAGGCGGTTCCCCGTTCTATCAGTGACACTTCCTCCAGAGTGTTACTTTTAGACAATCCTTCCTACTCGCAGCCTGACTCCTCCCGTCTTGGAGAGTCCAGGTCTTCGGAAGGAATCCGTGCAGTATACCTTACTGCGCTGAGGCTTAGTCCTCAAAGTGTTACTGTTACACCAAACACTACACTCTACTCAGGTGAACAGAGGTTAGCTGGTATATCGGATTATCGGTGATACTACAGATCACTTATAATCTGGTATACATCTGTATTCCCAGTGATACTGCAGATCACCGGTAATCAGATCCTCTCTGTGCTTCACCGATCGTTACACTTCCAAAACTTTTTTTAGGGTAAATGAGGCATGTAACCATCATGTTGTGTTTTTTTTTTTTTTTTTTTTTTTTTTTTTTTAAAGGGAAACACTAATTATGTGGAGACTTAAAATAAAAAGATGGCGGTAAATTAACATCAGGACTAGGTTCCAGACAGCGGTCGTGCAGCCCACATTGTGTCCAAAGTCCAACCGCACAACTGGCACATCAGTTTTCAGCTCAGACATCTGAAAAAAATTCAAGTTATTGTAGTGGCGTAATAGCTGGTGGCAGTGGCAGCAGAAGATATAGTTTTGTGTGGACCCTGGTGGTGGTAGTGGGTACCACAGACAGCAGCAGCAGGAGGAGTGGGTAGATGCAGCTATCGTAGTGGCAGCAGAAGATATAGTTTTGTGTGGACCCTGGTGGTGGTGGGTACCACAGACAGCAGCAGCAACAGGAGGCGTAAGTAGATGCAGCTATTGTAGTGCCATAATAGCTGGTAGTGACAGCAGAAGATATAGTTTTGTGTGGACCCTGGTAGTGGTGGGTACCACAGGCAGGAGCAGCAGGAGGAGAAGTAGGTAGTCATGTAGATGCACCCTGGCGGTGGTAGCAGCACAGGCAGCAGGAGGAGGAGGAGGAGGAGGAGGAGAAGTGTAACGTGTGGCAGGCAACATAGCTATTCCACCATGGCACCTAGTGTTGGTACCACGGCACAGTTAAAACATTACAAAGTAGAGGTTCCAGGAAGCGGTCGTACTGCCGCAGTTGGGGCCTCCCCACAACTCGGACAGCACAGTTATCAGCCCAGACACCTCCAAAAAAATTACACAGCAATTGTGTTTAGATAGACCATGGCACCTAGTGTGTTGGTACCACGGATATAAAATTCTTTTGAACCAGGCTTATTACTCAAAACGGAGCCTGGAGGTTGTGGTGGTAAAGGGTGGTAAGGCAGGTATAGTGATTTCCAGCCACTTCATTTCCCCCTCTTGCCAGGAATTCACCAACCACCCATGCCTGATTTATTTTGAGAAATGTAAGTCTGTCCACAGACTGGGTGGACAGACGAGAGCGATTCTCGGTGACCACGCCACCGGCCGCACTGAAGCACCTCTCAGACAGCACGCTGGAAGGGGGGCAAGCAAGGATTTACAGGGCATACTGCGCCAGCTCGCTCCAAATATCCAGGTGCTTGACCCAGTAATCCAAGGGGTCTATAGGGGTGTCGCTGTCAAGCCCGCTGTAGGACCCCATGTAGTCAGCCACCATCCGGGTCAGGTGCTGGTTCTGGCTTTGATAGCCACATGCTGCTGCAGGCACCTCCTCAGTCGGCAGCTGTACCTGTGTGGCGTACAGCGCCTTTGTGAGAGACAACAGGTTTGATGGGATGCAGGCACCTGCTGCTGTGCTGGCTGGACTTTGACAGCAGGGGGGGTGGGGGGTGGAAGTATAAGGGGAAGGTTTCTTCCAAGCGCTGAACCAGGGACCGCTGCAAGTCCCTCATTCGACGCACAGGGTCTCCTCCTACAGGCAAGAACTGATGCAACTTCCAATTCAGCTGTGGGTCCAGCATCAGGGTGATCAAGATGTCCTCCCGACCACGCATCTGCTTCACCCTTGGGTCACTGCGCAGGCACTGCAGCATGTGCGCTGCCATGGGTAAGAGGGCTGCCATCTCTGCTGACACATAATCCTTTCCCCCAGTGCGGTCCTCCTCTTCTGATTCCTGAGCCTCCCCCTGCTCTCTCCTTCCGCGCACCACGGCAGCTGAACTCAGCTGTGCCTCCTCATCCTCAAGGTCAGGGACCTCCAAGTCCTCAACCTCCTCCTCCTGCTGCACAGAGGTGGATTGTGCAGGTGGCTTCTGCTCCTGCTGGATCAAGGCTTTCTCTTCCACTTCCAGCAGAGCATAGAGGGCCTTGACCAGCATGCACACCGGGGCACCCACTCACACAGCAGTGCACGGTCCCGGCTGACCATGTTGGTGGCCTCCAGTAAGGGTGCCAGCACCAAGCACACCACACCATTTTGCCCCACTCAGCACTGAGGATGATGTCTGGGAGGTGGGTGGTGCCGATCCCGAACACTGTGGTGGCTTTGGCCAGGTATTGGTTGACAGCCTGCCTCTGTTCAACCAGATGATCCAACATGGCCAGGGTAGAATTCCACTGTGTTGGAACATCTATGATGAGACAGTGCTGGGGCAGGTTCAGCTCAATCTGCATGGCTTCCAGGGATGCTGAGGCACCACCTGAGCGGCGGAAATGACCCACCGTTTTCCTAGCCGCTTTCAACAGGGGGTCCATCCCCTGGTAGATGCTCAAAAATTACTGCACCACCAGGTTCAGGACGTGGGCCAGACAGGGGATGTGGGTGAGGTCTCCCCGGTGGATGGCAGCAACAAAGTTGGCCCCATTGTCGGACACCACCTCTCCGACTCTCAGGCCTCTGGGGGTCAGCCAACTCCTCTACTGCTCTTGGAGTTAGGCCAGGGCATGGTCTGCCGTCAGTCTGTGCTTCCCCAGGATGACCATCTCCAGCAGCGCTTGGCAGTGGCGGGCCTTCACACTACTGCTGAGGCGGGGGTGTTTGGCGGCGGCAGGTTTGCCGGAGGGTGGAACCGGATCAGAGGAACCTGCTGCACTTCCCCTCGAGCCTTCTGCGGGGCACAACCTTCTGGCTTGATGATACTGCTGTCCCCTCCTCACCCCCTTCCACCTGCTGCACTTCCCCCCGACCCTTCTGTGGGGCACAACCTACTGGCTTGATGATACTGCTGTCCCCTCCTCACCCCCTTCCACCAAACTGACCCAATGAGTGGTAAAGGACAGGCCAAGCCGGCTTGACCATGAGTCCATGGTCAAATGGACCCGCTCCCCCAATGCATGGTCTAGGCCACGTTCCACATTGGCCATTGTGAAGCGATGCAGTGCTGGGATGGCCGTGCGGGAAAAGTAGTGCCAGCTGGGGATAGGCCAATCCGGCAATGCACACTGAAGGAGCGCACGCATGTTGCTCCCCTCCTGCACCAAGGAGTATGGGGGGTGCTGGGAGGACATGGCCCGTGCAAGCAGGCCATTCAGCTGGCGGATGCGACGGCTGCCAGGAGGCTAAGCCTTGACAACAAATGACTCGCTCAGCAGGGTCTGGTGACGCTTTTTGCTTGCACGGGATGAGGAGAAGGGAGCAGAGGAGACCGCTGAGGACTGGCTGCCTGAACAGGCCTCAGTGTCGGCAGGAGTGGCAAAGGAGGTTCTGGTGGTGCTTTTTGCCAGAACAATGCCAGCGCCAGCTTCCTTCAGTCTCTTTAACTCCTCATGCTCAACATGCAGCAAGGTGTTAATCACCTAAGGAGTGCAACCTAGGTTTTCAAGTTTCCTCCGCTCAACCTCCACCCCATTAAGTTCAACCGGCTTGGTTCAGAATGCAGAATCGGACCCTGGGACAGCAAGCTTTTCTTTACTGGAAGGGAGATTGGCTTCTGTGTTGACATCTGCAGTAAGAGTGGATACCATGGACGACGAGACTGCCACCAGAATGACCTTCTCTTGTTGAAGTCTCTTCAGTAGTTTGTATATCATGGGAACAGGAGGGAACACATATCCCACAAAAAAATTCCATGGAACCGTTAATGCATCCACTGCTTCTGCATCTGGAAAAGGGTATCTGGCATAGAATCTCTTGTACTTCACATACTTTCTGGACGCCATTAAGTCTACTTCCGGCCTTTCCCACAGCGCAGATATCCAACTGAATGTTCTCTGATCCAAAGTCCATTCGTTGTTGTCTAAGGACTTCCTGCTCAGGTAATCTGCATTGATATTCAGTACTCCTGGAATATGTACTCCTGTTAATGATAGTAGATTCTCTTCCGCCAACTGAAAAATTTGATCTGTAACTTTCATCAGAGTTGAACTGCGTGTACCCCCGTCTTTGTATATGGGCTACCGCTGTCGTATTGTCTCTTCGTACTAAACAGTTCTTGTGGAGAGTCTGGCCGAGAAATGCTTGTAGAGCACAAAGTACTGCCTTTAATTCTAGCAGGTTTGAGGTTTGTGTAGTGATCTCCCTGTTTCATGTGCCCTGTGCGATGAGATCTCCGCAGGTCGCTCCCCATCCCTGCTTGCTGGCGTCTGTGGATATTTGAACATGGCGATAAAGGGTTGATTACAACATCCACCAATACAGGCTCTTCCTCATCTCTTCTGATATTATGTTTTTTTCTAGGTCCCCCTTGTCCCATTGTTGCAGGAACCCCCACTGGAAGTCTCGAATGCGCCAGTGGACCCATGGCAGCATAGGAATGGTCGCTGAAAGGGAACCTAGTAATCTGAGGCAATTCCTTGCTGTAGTTGCTGACAGATGTATCATTGTTTGAACTTTCTCCTGAATTGTTGGAATCTTTTCTTCCGGAATGGATATAGAATTATTTCGTGTCTGAAGCCGTGCACCCAGAAAGACCAGGTCCTGAGTTCGGTGCAGATGACTTTTTTTCTTCGTTTATTATCCAACCAAATCTCCTGAGAGTTTGAAGTAGCATATGTCTGTGCTCTAGAAACAAGCTTTGATTGTCTGCCACCAGGAGGATGTCGTCTAAGTAATGAAAGACACGTAATCCCTGAGTTCTTAATTTGGCGATTAGGGATACTAGAACTTTGGTAAATGTTCTTGGGGCGGTGGAGATGCCAAAGGGCAGACATAGAAACTGGAAATACTGGTCGCCCACAGCAAATCTCAGGTATTTCTGTAACTCTGATTTTATTGGAATATGCAGGTAGGCGTCTTGTAGGTCTATCGCCAGTAACCAGTCTTTTGCTGAAACGGCTTGAATTATCGACTGCAAGTATTCCATTTTGAAACTGCTCAGAGCGATCGATAAAGCGGTTCCGTCCAGGGGCGTAGAAATCACTATAGCAACCATCGCAAGGCTATGGTGCCCTTGCCACAAGGGGGCCCGTGAGTCCGTGCTTTACTTTTATTTTTTTAGTCTCCGGGACCTTCAGCCTACTGCAGCCCTACTTCCTTATTGCAGTGAGGCAGGCAAGTGAAATCGGGACTATTTCTCCACCTGTTGCCTCACTGCTATTGATCTGGCCGACAATTGTCATTACACGGCCAGGGAAAAGAGAGAGGAACTGTGCTCAGTGTACTGGGGCCTGACTCCATCTCCTTCACGTTCCCGCTGTGGCTTCACCCCTCTATCAAACTTTGATGGCTCAGTACTCCTCATGCCCTAGTTCTGCCTGCCCCCTAACCTGTGACAGAACTGTCCACCGAGTACTGCAGGGGACACAGAGAGACAGGAGAGCGGAGAGAATAAGCCCCGCCCATGGAGGCGAGAAGCCCCGCCTCCTACTGATGTAAGCTCCGCCCCCATCTGGCAGCAGGAATAGATGAAGATGAAGAGATGCAAGATCAGGTAGGATGATGTCTTTCTTTCCCCACCCTCCCTCAGCAGCACCCAGGGATCTCTCCCAGTCCCCACCCTCCCTCAGTGGCACCCAGGGATCTCTCCCAGTCCCCACCCTCCCTCAGAAGCACCCTGGGACCTCTCCCAGTCCCCACCCTCCCTCAGAAGCACTCTGGGACCTCTCCCAGTCCCCACCCTCCCTCAGAAGCACTCTGGGACCTCTCCCAGGTCCCCCACCCTCCCTCAGAAGCACTCTGGGACCTCTCCCAGTCTCCCACCCTCCCTCAGAAGCACCCTGGGATCTCTCCCAGTCCCCACCCTCCCTCAGAAGCACCCTGGGACCTCTCCCAGTCCCCACCCTCCCTCAGAAGCACCCGGGTACCTCTCCCAGTCCACCACCCTCCTTCAGAAGCACCCTGGGACCTCTCCCAGTCCCCACCCTCCCTTAGCGACACCCAGGGACCTCTCCCAGTCCACCACCCTCCCTCAGAAGCACCCTGGGACCTCTCCCAGTCCACCACCCTCCCTCAGAAGCACCCTGGGACCTCTCCCAGTCCACCACCCTGCCTCAGAAGCACCCTGGACCTCTCCCAGTCCACCACCCTCCCTCAGAAGCACCCTGGGACCTCTCTTAGTCCCCACCCTCTCTCATAAGCACCCAGGGACCTCTCCCAGTCCCCCACCCTCCCTCAGCGACACCCAGGGACCTCACCCCAGTCCCCCACCCTCCCTCAGCGACACCCAGGGACCTCACCTCAGTCCCCACTCTCCCTCAGAAGCCCCCAGGGACCTCTCCCCAGTCCCCACTATCCCTCAGCAGTACCCGGGACCTCTCCAGTCTCCCACCTTCCCTCAGAAGCTCCAAGGTCGCCTCCCCAGTCCCCCACCATCCCTCAGCAGTACCCAGGGACCTTTCCCCAGTCCCCCACCATCCCTCAGAAGCACCCTGGGACCTCTCCTCAGATCCCCACCATCCCTCAACAGTACCCAGGGACCTCTCCCCAGTCCCCCACCCTCCCTCAGCAGCACCCAGGGACGACTCCCCAGCCCCTCACCCTCCCACAGAAGCACCCTGGGACCTCTCCCCAGTACCCCACCCACCCTCAGCAGCAACCATGGTCCTCTCTTCAGTCCCCACCCTCCCTCAGCAGCACAGTCCACCCTCCCTCAGTGACCCCTTTCTCCCCCAGCAGCATAATTATTATGCATTTATATCACTGACATCTTCTTCAGCACTTTACAGAGTACATAGTCATGTCACTGACTGTCATCAGAGTAGCTCACAATCTAATCCTACCATAGTCCTAGTCTAATTTCCTACCATTATATATACATCTTGTCAGTTAATGTTCCTCAGATATAGTCATATGTCCATCATAGTCTAGGATCAAATTAGGGGAAGACAATTTATTTACCTGTAAGTTTTTGGGATGTGGTAGGATACTGGAGTTCCTGAAGGAAACATACCCAGATATGGACAGAACCTACAAACTCCATGCAGGTAGTGCCCTGGCTGGTATTAGAGACTGGAGACCCAGTGTGAGTGCTAACCACATGTATTTATACAGCACTGACAGCTTCTGCAGCACTTTACAGAGTGCATCGTCCTGTCTCTAACTGTCCTTAGACGATCTCACAAATCCTGCCGCGATCACTAATCCTGCCATAGTCATGGTCTAATGTTTTCACTATAAGCTTATTCTTGAGGGAAATCCTTTTTTGTTTTATAGCCTGTGTGTATATACAGTATGCACTTTTGGGGTGGAGTAGACACAGGTCTTCTTGCCTGAGGTGACAACAATGCCAAAAATGGCCCTGCTTGGGGGGGCTGCTACTGGCTATCTATACTGGGGGGATTACTATGGAAACAGGAAAAAGGGGGGAAGGGCCGGGGCACACCAAAACTTTGCTATGGGGCCCCATGATTTCTAGCTACGCCCCTGGTTCAGTCTCTTTAAGTCCAGAACAGGGCACAGTTTCCCAGACTTTTTCTGGACAAAGGACAGAGGGGAATAAAACCCCTCTCCTCTCTGTTCCGAAGGAACCAATTATATGGCCCATTTTTCTATCAATTCTTCCAGATAGGAGCATAAGATGGTCTTCTTGTCGTTGGTCAGTGGGATCTTTGTTGGGAAGAATGTGTCCGGAGGGGTCTTTTTGAAAGTCCAGGAGTGGCCCACTGATATTGTTTTGTTTACCCAATGAGTCTATTTTTGAAGACTATACTTGTTTGAAGGGTTTTAGTCTTGCTCCCACTGGGATCTCCTGGACAAATGGATTGTCAAAAGGACTTTTTCTGGGAAGTGGTAGGACCTGCTGTCTTCTGTGTAGTCAGAGACTGTAGTGTGCTCTGAGTACTTTTCCAGTTTTTCTTGAAATGTTTTCCCGGACGGTAAGATCTAGCATTTCTATATCTATTCTGCTGTTGAGAAGGGGTAAAGTTCTGCTTTGCTGGACGTTTATCCTGTGGCAATAGGCCTGATTTCCCTCTGGTTATTTTTGATATGGCTGCATCCTTTTTCTCTCCAAATAATGACTTCCCATCGAATGGAATTTTGCACCAGGCTTGCCGTGAGTTTGGGTCGGCTGACCAGGACTTCAACCAGAGGGCTCTCTTTGCCATCACTGAATAAAGCATAGAACGCGATGCACATCTTAACAACGCCAAATGCTGCTTCTCCGATAAAGTCGGCAGGGAGCTTAAGATCTTCTAATGCTGAAATAATTGAATTGTTGTCTACGTCTGACTTACTGGCAGTTTCTAAGTTGTCTGTCTATGCCTTGACTGCTTTTCCTACTGCCGCTAGAGCTATGGCTGGTTTGCAAGCACCTCCTGCTGCCAAATAAGATTTCTTCAGATCAAGGTCCACTTTGCGTAAAAGAACATCTCTGAAGGAAATACAAGCGTCGAGTGGAAGGGTCATATGTTTTGCCAACCTTATGACCGAGGCATCAGTAACTGAAGCGTTATCTAGTGACTTTGATTCATCTGAAGGTAACGGATACAATTTTGACAACTTGTTGGACAATGGTGGTTTCTTTTCAATCTTCTGCCACTCTTCTCTCATTACGCCTTAAAGAGACACTGAAGCGAAAAAAAATGTATGATATTATGATTTGTATGTGTAGCACAGCTAAGAAATAAAACATTAAGTTCAGATACATCAGTGTAATTGTTTCCAGTACAGGAAGAGTTAAGAAACTCCAGTTGTTATCTCTATGCAAAAAAGCCATTAATCTCTACGACTTTCAAAGTCGTGGAGAGGGCTGTCTTCTGACTTTTATTATCTCAACTGTAAGTGAACAGTTTTCTTTTTATCTGCCAGAGGAGAGGTCATTAGTTCAGACTGCTCTGAAAGAATCATTTTGAATGCAGAGTGTTGTGTAATCTGCACATATCAGAGAATGATGCAATGTTAGAAAACACATTATATACCTCAAAATAAAAATATGAGAATATTTTCTTTGCTGCTAATCTTCTAGTAATTATTCATAGTACACAACCAATTCATTATATCATATTTTTTTTTCGCTTCAGTGTCTCTTTAAATCTAATTTATTTCGTTTTATTTAGATGTGTATAATATATTTTCTTTTCTTTACGCTTTGAGGTTAATTCTGTTGATTCTTCATCTGATTCCCATTCAATGGCTTCCCTCACAGATTTCACGAAGGGTGGCACCAAGGCAAAGTCAAATCCGCACTGTAACGTATCATCCGTGGAAGGATCTGATGATGCCGAAGTCTGTGGTATCTGTCCGTCTGATTGAGCTGTTGGTAAGTTCACAATGTATGACTGCATTGATTCTTGCACAGCTTTATTTATTAACTCAGAGACATCCAAGGAAGATTGCGCTGGTTTTCCTGACATTTGAGCAAAACGGGCTGCACATACTAGTTTTCCTGGTTATACTATATCTCTGCAGCCCCAACAACCCGATACTCTCTGTGAATAACCCTCTGAGGAGTAATTTCTTCTGGGCGATCTGTTGCGCCTGCGAGATGAGTAGTAGTAATCATCATAATGATGTCTATGGTGAGAGCGAGATCTGCTCCTAGAACGTCTTTTGTCTGATCTTGAGGAGTAACGTGGTGGTGATGATTTCCTTGAAGCTTTTCTTCCTTCTGCCTGAGGTTGTCTTTGATCTTCTGGGCTGCAATAGTAAAAAGTCATATTATGACTAGAAGTAATTTTTTTCCCCCAGTATAGTCTAAAATACTTACACTAGTTGGCACCTACCTATCAACCTTTTGCTGATCTATTATGGGCAATGCAGTGTCCATAGGAGCAGAAGATGAAGCAAGGCTGCAAGTAAAATGTCAGAATTATAAAAAAGGAACTGACCTGAATAGAGAGATAGGAAAGGGGTTTAGAAGCCCATCCTGAGCTTACCCTGCGGCTGGAGCGGTATCGGATTACAAATCCGTAGAAGCATGACCCAATGAGGCAGTATATGAAGCTACGTCGAAAGAATCAGGAGTCTGACATCATGTTTGTGGGAAAGGCCGCCACAATGGGTGCTTTCAAATATATACTTTCCGCGCTGGGTCTCCAGAAACCCACCTCCCCTGCTGCTTACAAGAGTGTTGCCAATCAGGAATAGGCAAGCTGTAGAGGGCCAATGCCACCGACCACGGCAGAAACCACCCCCTCTGTCAGACCCAATGGGAGCATTCGCTTCCGCAGAGCTCCAATCACCGCCTCAAGCAGACAGAAGTCCGCATCCAGCGCCGCCCACAATGACGTCATGCGTCCCAGCGTCCATCGAAGCTGGGACGCACGCCAGACCGACAGGAGAAGGAGAAGCAGAAACAAATAGAGGAAAGGAAAGGGGAACACTGACCCACCGGTATGTAGACTCATTTAGAGCCACAAATAAGGGGCATACATAGTATATGAACGCACGTTCAGTGCGACAGAAGCCCCTATACCAAAGAAAACCCCCAAGATCAGCAGAACGGGGTGCCCCGCTTAGGCCTAATTTATAGGTCGGACAGGGGGCCTTTACAAAAGGGGAATAATGTGTGGAGACTGTAAGAAGACAGTCAGGTAGGTGCAAAGATAGATCTGAAAACATTTTCTTAGCTGAACCCAGAACGCTGTTGATCCTATGAGGTGAGGACAAAAAAGAAAGGCAGCGAGCACCTCCTCTCAAACTCATTTAAATATTTACTGGTCCTATGAGGTAGCGGGGGCGGAACCACTACCCAATGTGCTGCCATGGAGGCATAAGGAAACTTGGATCATCTATTCTCAGTATAGCCGACTTAGCCGCAGTTAACCATCTTAGCAGTATGGACGAGCTCAGCTCGTCCATCACCGCCGATGGCTGCTGCTCAGGCCCTGCTGGGCCGATTTTGTTGAAATAAAAAGCAGCACACGCAGCCGGCACTTTACCAGCCGCATGTGCTGCCTGATCGCCGCCGCTCTGCGGCGATCCGCCGCGAGCAGCGGCGAAAGAGGGTCCCCCCAGCCGCCCGAGCCCTGCGCAGCCGGACCAATCAGTTCCGGCCAGCGCTAAGGGCTGGATCGGAAGCGGCTGACGTCAGGACGTCGGATGACGTCCATGACGTCACTCCGCTCGTCGCCATGGCGACGAGGAAAGCCAAACAAGGAAGGCTGCTCATTGCGGCCTTCCTTGTTTATTCTGGGCGCCGGAGGCGCCTGAGCCCTGCGCAGCCGGAACAAATAGTTCCGGCCGGCGCTAAGGGCTGGATCGGAGGCGGCTGACGTCAGGACGTCGGCTGACGTCCATGACGCCACTCCGCTCGTCGCCATGGCGACGAAGTAAGCAAAACACGGAAGGCCGCTCATTGCAGCCTTCCGTGTTACTTCTGGCCGCCGGAGGCGATCAGAAGAACGCCTCCGGAGCGCCCTCTAGTGGGCTTTCATGCAGCCAACTTTCAGTTGGCTGCATGAAATAGTTTTTTTTTTTATTTAAAAAAAACCCTCCCGCAGCCGCCCTGGCGATCTTAATAGAACGCCAGAGTGGTTAATGGAGAGACCTGAATAGGCACCCATCTCAGTAATGAAATCAAAAGCTGTATGCAAGGGGTCATGTGGATCTGCCAGATCTAGGATGGTATTGTCAGCATTCTGACTTCTTTTCTCTTCAATTCCACCAATACACAGTCCCTAAATTCTGTGTTCAGCTCTTATCTTACACACAAGGGGTTCTACTGATAGGACATAGAGGAGTGGGGATAGAGGTGGGGGCATAGCTAAAAATCCCTGGCCCCCCTGCAAAACTTTAATATAGGCCCCCCTACTCCCCTCTCCCCCTCGCTTTCTGCACAGGTAAACTGAGAACCAATGCTATTCAATTGGCTAGTGCACACTTGAATGTATTTTCCCCATGCAGATAAAAACAGATAGCAGTGAAGCACTGCACTTATTTTCTCTATCAATTACATTCGCTTCTGTGATAACACGTGCATATTTTCACATATACACACACACACACACACACACACACACACACACACACACACACACACACACACACACACACACACACACACACACACACACGGTGTGCAGAAAATGCATACAAAAGACACAACAGACGAGTGTGGTCCCAGCCTCAGCTTATTACACTCACTCTGTCCATCTCTGATGGAGCAGAACTGGCTCTGCAGACTTCTCCAGCATTAGTACAGTAGAGAGCACTTGGGGAGGGGTAGAGAGGATGGGGGTTTTACACAAGAGCTTGCTGCACACTGAATAGGGACTGTCTACAAATCTTCAATTGTGCAGAGAGCAGAAAGTTTTTTTCTCTCCATGCCCTTAGTTGTCAGTCTCTCAGAAAAGGGAAAACAAGTTATTTCCCCACGGAGCCCCCTGCAGCTTCTGGGCCCCACTGCGACTGCATCCTTCGCAGGGTCTATTGTTAAGCCCCTGGATAGAGGACACCCTTGTCTGGTTCCTCTAAACATGGGGACAGGATTAGAAATTGTAGAATTGGTACTCACTGGAACTGAAGGCTGCTATATAATATCTGGACCCATCAGATAAAATTATCCACGAAGCATAATCTAGACAGTGCCACCAGTAAGAGGGACCACTCCACTGCGTCAAATGCATTAACGACGTCTAATGACACAATAACTCGCTGGTGTAACGATCGGTGAAGCACAGAGAGGATCTGATTACCGGTGATCTGCAGTATCACTGGAAATACAGATATATATACCAGATTATAAGTGATCTGCAGTATCACCGATAATCTGATATACCAGCTAACCTCTGTTCACCTGAGTAGAGTGTAGTGTTAGGTGCAACAATAACACTTAGAGGACTAGGCCTCAGCGCAGTAAGGAGTACGGCATGGATTCCTTCCGAAGACCTGAACTCTCCATGGCGGGAGGAGCCTGGTCGAGAGTAGGAAGGATCGTCTGAAAGTGACACTCAGGAGGATGTGTCACTAACAGGACGGGGAACCGCCTTCAACAGTAAGGTCTGTTCTCGAGGTCGGACAAGCCAGGTCGTAAACACACGGACAGATAAAGTACAGATACAGAAGGCAGAGGCGGAGTCTAGGTACAGGCAGGGTTCGGCAACAGGGTATCAGAAACATCGAGGTACAAGATCAGGAGGCAGAAGCAGAGTCTAAGGACGAGCCGGGGTTCGGCAACAGAGTATCAGAATGGCAAGGTACAAGATCAGAATACAGGAGGATAGTCAGGCAGGCAAAAAGTCATAACAGATAATCACAATCAAACTAGTACTTTAGCTATCAACAGAATCTAGCTAAGTGTAGGATTACAGCTCCAGCTGGTCCCGGCACACTTAAGGATCTGACTACAGGTCTGAGTGCTCCCACGTATGTGTTCACAACGCCAGACAACCAGCAACTGAGCATCCTGCAGTATATATACACATGGGGCTGCCCAGCACCTCCCATAGTGCTGGACCAATGAAAAGGGGAAGCCAGTGTCAGCTGACCAGCCTGGTCAGCTGACTACTTCTGGCTATCATATATTCCCTGCCTGAGTGCGCGCGTCACTCTAAATCTAGAGGGACTATGTGTCCCAGCCACACCAGCACCGCTCTGCGGTGCCTCCACCATGGGGTCATGCGCGCGTTGGACGCGGCGGTTTCTCCGCGCTCTGCCATGCCCTGCACGTGGACAGCCGCCTCAGACTGAGTGGAGGCAGCTGCCTCCCCGTGCTCTGCCCCGCCGTTCGCGGAAAGAGCCACCTGCCGCTGACTTATGGCGGCAGCTCTTCCGCATTTGACAGTACCCCCCCCCCACCCCCCACCCCGAGGAGTGGACTCCGGACAGCTCCTTCCAGGCTTTTCCGGATGTAAGGCATGAAACTCCTTCCTTAATTTGTCCGCATGCATGCGACTCCCCGGTACCCATTGTCTCTCCTCAATGCCATACCCTTTCCAATGTACCAGATATTGTACTGAGTTTTGTACAATGCGTGAATCTAATATCTTTTCTACCTCGTACTCAGGTTGGTCATCTATCATCACAGGAGGAGGTGGAGTAGGGCCCACATGAACTGCCGGCTTGAGCAGGGACACGTGAAATGATCTCACCCCCCGCATGCTGGCGGGGAGATCGATGGCATAAGTTACGTTGTTGATTCTCTTAGTCACAGAAAATGGACCCACAAACCTGGGGCCTAATTTGGCAGATGGCTGCTTCAGGGTCAAATGACGTGTGGACACCCAGACTAAATCCCCTGGCTGAAACTTCCATTCCAAGGAACGTTTCTTGTCCGCTTGACCCTTTTGAATTTGAAATGCTTTCTGCAAATTCTCTTTAACCATTCCCCAATTGTCCCTGAGTGACCTCTGCCAATCCTCCAGTGCTGGAAACGGAGTGGAGGCCACTGGCAATGGGGAGAATTTAGGCAACCTCCCGTTTACTATCTGAAACGGAGACAACCCCGAGGAGGAACTTTTCAAGTTATTGTGTGCAAACTCCGCGAAAGGCAAGAACTTGACCCAATCATTCTGTGCCTCCGCAACATAACATCTCAAAAATTGTTCCAAAGCCTGATTGACCCTCTCCGTTTGCCCATTGGTCTGTGGGTGGTAGCCCGACGAGAATGACAGCTCCATGCCCATTTGATGACAAAATGCCCTTCAAAATCCAGACACAAATTGGACTCCCCTATCTGACACAATGTTTTCCGGAATGCCATGCAACCGGAAGACGTGGACGATGAACAATTCGGCCAGTTCCTGAGCCGAGGGGAGTCCTTTCAGGGGCACAAAGTGGGCCATTTTGCTAAAGCGGTCGACTACCACCCAAATGACTGACATGCCTTCAGACCTGGGCAATTCTCCGACAAAATCTCAGGGTGGGCAAAGGCTGCAACCTTCCCACAGGTGCCAGCCGGGAGGGTTTACTTTTAGCACAAACCGCACATTCCCTGACGAATTCCTTGCAGTCTGTTGCCATGGAAGGCCACCAAGCACACCTGGCAATCAGATCCTGCGTTCTGACAGCACCAGGGTGACCAGCGTTCTTATGGGCGTGGAATATTTGTAATACCTGTAGATGAAAAGGCAGTGGGATAAACAAAACCCCCTCGGGTTTTCCCTCGGGGACATCCTGCTGAAAAGGACCCAAAACCCCTGCCCAATCCTCCCAGGTCTCTGTGGCTGCAACCACTAACCTCTGCGGGATGATGGACTCAGGAGCGGGGGGCTGTGCTGTCTCTTGTTCGAAACATCTGGACAGGGCATCTGCCTTGATGTTTTTGCTGCCTGGAGTGTATGTGATTATAAATCTGAACCTCGTAAAAAATAAAGACCAACGGGCCTGACGGGGACTTAGTCTCTTAGCCCCCTTGATGTATTCCAAAATCTTATGATCAGTGTAAACCGTGATCGTATGTTCTGCCCCCTCCAACCAATGGCGCCATTCTTCAAATGCCAATTTAATGGCCAGAAGTTCCCGGTTGCCTATATCGTAGTTTTTTCTCTGCTGGAGAAAATCTACGGGAAAAATAAGCGCACGGATGTAATCTGCCCTGCAACCCTGACCGCTGAGACAGCACCGCCCCCACCCCCACCTCCAAGGCATCGACCTCCACAATGAAGGGAAAGGACGTGTCCACATGTCTCAAAATAGGTGCTGAGAAAAACAATTTTTTTCAGGTGAGAAAAGGCTGCCACAGCCTCAGGGGACCAGTGGTTGGTATCTGCCCCCTTTCTAGTGAGACTGATAAGGGGGGCAATTATCATGGAGTACCCCTTTATGAACCTCCTATAATAGTTCGCAAACCCTAAAAATCTCTGTAGGGCTTTCAAACCCACTGGCTGTGGCCATTCCAAGACAGCTGTGACCTTGGCAGGATCCATTGACAGGCCCGAGGTGGAAATCACATACCCTAGGAACGTGACAGTGGTCACTTCAAAAATACACTTCTCCACCTTGGCATAAAGCATATTTCGTCTCAATCTTTCCAATACAAATCTGACATGGTCCTTGTGCTCGGAGAGGTTGTTTGAGTAGATTAGTATATCGTCGAGATATACCAACACAAATCTACCCAACACCTCCCTGAATACCTCATTGATTAATTCCTGGAAGACGGCGGGCGCATTACACAACCCGAAGGGCATCACTAAGTACTCGTAATGCCCGTCGGGTGTGTTAAAGGCCGTCTTCCATTCATTGCCCTTTCTAATGCGGATCAGGTTGTATGCACCCCTCAGATCTAATTTCGAGAAGATCTTAGCGTCTGTGACCTGCGTGAATAAATCGTCTATCAAGGGCAACGGATAACGATTCTTCACCGTGATTTTATTCAGGCCACGGTAATCGATGCAAGGTCGAAGACCTCCGTCTTTTTTCTTAACAAAAAAGAAACCGTCCCCCGCAGGCGACCGGGAGGGGCGGATGAACTCTTTGGCTAGATTGTCACGGATGTACTCCTGCATAGCCACTTTCTCTGGTCCGGACAAATTATACAAGTGACCCCTAGGAGGCATACAACCGGCACGGAGATCGATGGGGCAATCGAAAGGGCGATGAGGAGGTAACTTATCAGCAGCCTTGGGACAGAACACATCCGAGAACTCAGAGTATTGCTCGGGAAAACCCTCCACATGAATCTTGGTCTGACCTAATGTCACCTTCCCTAGACACTGTTGGGAACAGAAGTCTGACCAACTGGTTAATTGTCCTGCAGCCCAATTAATCAGTGGCGAATGGAGCTGCAGCCAAGGCATACCTAAGACAATTGTGGAGGTAGTCATGTGTAAAACAAAGAACCTTAAACCTTCTTTATGCAGTACCCCAATAATGACTTCCACCTCTGGTGTCTGAGACAGCGGACGGTCCCTTTGTAGCGGGGAGTCGTCCACGGCAGTAACCTGGATAGGTGGTTTTACTGGGGTGAGTGGAATGCCCAACTTCTCTGCAAACTCTGAGCTCATAAAATTAGCTGCGGAGCCTGAATCAACAAAGGCCTCCGTGGCTTCAGATTTGTCCCCCCACGTAATCGTACAAGGAAGGAGCAAACGTTTTTCTTCTAGGGGTGTGAGTTGGGCGCCTAGGGTGTCACCCCTTACAACTCCTAGGCGGTAGCGTTTCCCGGCTTATTCTTATTGGGCTTAATGGGACAGTCTCGTACCCTATGCCCCCCACCACCACAGTACAAACATAACTGTTCCGACAGTCTCCGTCTTCTCTCCACTTGTGTCAGTTTAGACCGACCGATCTGCATCGGATCAGGTGGAGGCAAGACCGGAGACGATGAGATAGAAGGAGATGAAGTTATTAGGGGTTCAGCGGGAGGCGCTGCGTAAGAAGTCACCCTGACACGATGACTGCCCCTAGTCTGTCTCTGATGACGTAGCCTACGGTCGATTCGAATGGACGATGAGATGGCCTCATCGACTGTTTTGGGCTCGGGTTGACTCAACATTAGGTCGGAGACCTCATCTGACAACCCAGACAAGAAGTAATCCAACAAAGCATAGGTGTGAAATCTGGCCGTAACTGACCACCTACGAAATTCGGCCGCATAATCTTCGACTGGACCCTTGCCTTGCCGTAAGGGCTTAAGCTTCCGCTCAGAGGTCGCAGCAAGGTCTGGGTCGTCGTAGATTACTGCCATGGCTTTAAAGAATTCCTCTACCGAGGTAAGGGCTAAGTCACCGGCAGGCAAATTGTACGCCCAGGTCTGGGAGTCACCAGTTAACAAAGTTTTTTTAATAAAGATGACCCGTTGGGTCTCAGTCCCCGAGGATCGGGGTCTCAACTCGAAATAAGATAACACTCTACTCTTAAAATTCCGGAAGTCAGATTTGTGGCCGGAAAATTTTTCAGGTAGGGGCATACGGATATCACCACTGAGGGGATCGCACCTCAACTGACGTCTGGAGGGTTTGTACAGACCCTGATAGGGCATCAATTAAAGCTTTGTGATGGCCCAGTGCTTGATGGATGTTATCCACCGAAGTAGCAAGCACACCCAACGGGTCAGTGCGTGCGTCCATCGGTCTTTTGGTCTGGCGTTCTGTAACGATCGGTGAAGCACAGAGAGGATCTGATTACCGGTGATCTGCAGTATCACTGGAAATACAGATATATATATACCAGATTATAAGTGATCTGCAGTATCACCGATAATCCGATATACCAGCTAACCTCTGTTCACCTGAGTAGAGTGTAGTGTTAGGTGCAACAATAACACTTAGAGGACTAGGCCTCAGCGCAGTAAGGAGTACGGCACGGATTTCTTCCGAAGACCTGAACTCTCCAAGGCGGGAGGAGTCAGGTCGAGAGTAGGAAGGATCGTCTGAAAGTGACACTCAGGAGGAGGTGTCACTAACAGGACGGGGAACCGCCTCCAACAGTAAGGTCGGTTCTCGAGGTCGGACAAGCCCGAAACACACGGACAGATAAAGTACATATACAGAAGGCAGAGGCGGAGTCTAGGTACAGGCAGGGTTCGGCAACAGGGTATCAGAAACATCGAGGTACAAGATCAGGAGGCAGAAGCAGAGTCTAAGGACGAGCCGGGGTTCGGCAACAGAGTATCAGAATGGCAAGGTACAAGATCAGAATACAGGAGGATAGTCAGGCAGGCAAAAAGTCATAACAGATAATCACAATCAAACTAGTACTTTAGCTATCAACAGAATCTAGCTAAGTGTAGGATTACAGCTCCAGCTGGTCCCGGCACACTTAAGGATCTGACCAGGGGCGTAGCAATAGGGGGTGCAGCGGTAGCGACCGCATCGGGGCCCTTGGGCCAGAGGGGCCCCGAAGGGCCCTCCCTCAACTACTGTATTAACTCTCTATTGGTCCTGTGCTCATAATAATCACTTCTATAGATACTTTAAATAGTGGTAATCATTAACAAACTGTTTCCCATCCCTTCCTTGCACCTCTGACTCTGTAGTTGCCATTGGCAGGTTTTGGTGCACCGTATCAATTGCTATGTATAGAGTGCTTGGGGGGCCCCATTGTAAAACTTGCATCGGGGCCCACAGCTCCTTAGCTACGCCACTGGATCTGACTACAGGTCTGAGTGCTCCCACATACGTGTTCGCAACGCCAGACAACCAGCAACTGAGCATCCTGCAGTATATATACACATGGGGCTGCCCAGCACCTCCCATAGTGCTGGACCAATGAAAAGGGGAAGCCAGTGTCAGCTGACCAGCCTGGTCAGCTGACTACTTCTGGCTATCATATATTCCCTGCCTGAGTGCGCGCGCGTCACTCTAAATGTAGAGGGACTATGTGTCCCTCTGCGGTGCCTCCACCATGGGGCCATGCGCGCTAACCGCCGCGTCCAACGCGGCGGTTTCTCCGCGCTCCGCCATGCCCTGCACGGGGACAGCCGCCTCAGACTGAGTGGAGGCAGCTGCCTCCCCGTGCTCTGCCCCGCCGTTCGCGGAAAGAGCCGCCTGCCGTTGACTTATGGCGGCGGCTCTTCCGCGTTTGACAGCTGGCCTTTGTTCTTGTGGTTGACCTGTATATTGGCAAATAGCCTTCTGATGTTTAGAGAGGTCTTCCTACCAGGTATAAAGTCCGCCTGATCCCTGTGGACCAGGGACTTGATAACTTGATGGGGCCTTAGGGGCAGTACACCTGATGAAGGGGGAGACCCTGAAACATGTTGTGTTTTTCTACCTTAGATTAAATGCATGTTTAATATTGCCACTAGAGTGCCTCCTTCTTCCCTATCCTTATACACTGATTGTGGAAGTAGTGACCCACAGAGGGATTGATCACTGGCGGGCCAGGCTGTTAGCCCTGGGTGAGTGGCTGCTTAGGTACATTACTGCCTGGGCCAGTATTTTTGCTAGGATCTTAAAAGACCATTATAGCACAAAAGTAAGCATTTAAAGAATGACAGAACCAACAGTTTTTGGACTGGTCAATCTCCTCATGGGGGATTTTCTGGGTTTTCTTTGGTTTCAAAAAGATTTCCTGAACGGCAGTTGCTAAGTCTAACTTCCAGAATAGCCAGCCTCCCTAACAGCAGTTAGACTTAGCAACTGCCGTTCAGAAAATGCTTTTTAAAAACAAAGAAAACCTGTAGATTCTGTCAGATTGTAACTGCTTACTTATTTCGCTGTAGTGGTCCTTTAAAGAGACTCCGTAACAAAAATTGCATCCTGTTTTTTATCATCCTACAAGTTCCAAAAGCTATTCTAATGTGTTCTGGCTTACTGCAGCACGTTCTACTATCACAGTCTCTGTAATAAATCAACTTATCTCTCTCTTGTCAGACTTGTCAGCCTGTGTCTGGAAGGCTGCCAAGTTCTTCAGTGTTGTGGTTCTGTGATGCATCTCCCCCTTCCAGGCCCCTCTATGCACACTGCCTGTGTGTTATTTACATTAGAGCAGCTTCTCTCTGCTCTATTATCTTTTACAAGCTGGATAAATCCTCCTCTGAGCTGGCTGGGCTTTCACATACTGAGGAATTACATACAGGCAGAGCTGTCTGCACTCTGCAGGAAGAAACAGCCTGACGCTGCAGGGGGAAAGAAACACACAAATGATCTCTTGAGATTCAAAAGGAAGGGTGTATACAGCCTGCTTGTGTATGAATGTATTTTCTATGTGTGGACATACTGTACATCAACCCCGAAATTGTGACAGAGGGTAATAGGAGATGTCCCCTAACGCACTGGTATGTTTACTTTTGTGCGATTTTAACATTACAGATTCTCTTTAAGGGGTAGCACTTTTGGGTTTGGAAATTAACAGGTGTACCTCATAAAGTGGACAGTGAGTGTAAATACATGCTTTGGACACTAGATGGCAATGTTTTTACACGCTACAAAAAAAAGTATTTTTTTTTCTGGAACTTTCATATAAGGATACTACTTTGCACAGTGTTCTATAAGTATGAGAAGGAATGCCTCTGGCAGTCTCATGTGAATTTCCTCAAACCTTGGGACCAACTTTAGCAGTTGATCGCAAAGTTAGCAAAGTAGCAATTGCTCATTTCAGTAACTTTATGGAAGTGAACTATGGGAAGCCCTGACAAGACCTCAAAGATGCTTTGCTGGGGCTTGCTATACATTTGTATAGAGAGTGCCGGTGGCAGGGAAAGATGTGTGCGGCGTTTGTTGCAGAGCTTTAATTTGGTTATCCAGAGGATATTGGCACTGCAGCCACCTTTGGAAAGGATTTTGACATGACAATATTCATGTGATCGTAACCACATGCCTTGATAAAGAGGGACCCTGTGCAGCCCCCGAAACAATTGTCGGCTTTTCTTCTGTGGCGACAAATAGCTCAATAAAGAGCGTGTTCATTGGAAAATCAGATTGCTGATATACTTAACTTACGAATATTAATATAAGGGAATAAATATGTCAGCCCCCATATCCCTCTCACTTCAGGTTCATTTTAAGAAGTAAGAATTTATGGTTAATTAAGACTATTAAAGAACTTTTTTCACCGTGTTTTTATTTAACTTTTAACTCTTTTTTTTTTTTTTTTTTTTTTTTTTTTTTTGGAAATGGTTAGGGCTACATTAGTACCCACATACCCATCTTCACCTGGGGAGGCAGGACTTGCCAACATGAAACCCAGCCAGGGCCTACCCCCCTCCTCCTGGGCATCAGAGGTTGGGATGAGCCCCTTGTCCAATTTGGACAAGGGCTTTGGAAGAGAGGGGGAGGCTTTACCTTGGAAAACATCTGTCTGCTTCAAATGATTCAGGCTTTTCAGTAGAAAAAAATTAGATACCTGTTAGTTTATTTGTGTAACATTTTACCAAAAGATCCTTTTTTTCCACTTAAGTTGAGAGACACTGAAGCGAAAAAAAAATATGATATAGTGAATTGGTTGTGTACTATGAATAATTACTAGAAGATTAGCAGCAAAGAAAATATTCTCATACTTTTATTTTCAGGTATATAGTGTTTTTTCTAACATTGCTTCATTCTATAATATGTGCAGATTACACAACACTCAGCATTCAAAATGAGTCTTTCAGAGCAGTCTGTGAAGTAATGACCTCTCCTCTAGCAGAGGAAAAGGTAAATAGTCCAGGAACAGTTGAGATAATAAAAGTCAGATAACAGCCCTCTCCACGACTAACTTAGTCAGAGAGCTTAATGGCTTGTTTGCATAGAGATAACAACTGGAATTTCTCAACTCTTCCTGTACTGGAAACCATTACACTGATGTATCTGATCTTAATGTTTTATTTCTTAGCTGTGCTACACATACAAATCATCATATCATCCTTTTTTTTTTTCGCTTCAGTGTCTCTAAGTTGTTACACAGCTGAACATAACCAGTAGACCAG
Source organism: Hyperolius riggenbachi (assembly GCF_040937935.1). NCBI lineage: Eukaryota > Metazoa > Chordata > Amphibia > Anura > Hyperoliidae > Hyperolius > Hyperolius riggenbachi. The sequence continues at coordinate 221,100,835 of NC_090648.1, forward strand.
TTTAACATTGGATAACTGTTCAAATTTGATAGAGATTTATCAGTCCTTTGAAAACCCAAACCCCTATGCTACTTAAATATGCCTGTTGATTTAATACTGATGAAAAATGCTTTTATTACTCTGTCATTTTGATCTATTGTTTTTGTTGTTTATAATGTTAATATAGGTACCCATTCACCCAAGACATTGTGAGAGTGTACTAGGACTAGGTGATACCATCTTCCCAACTAGAAATTTAAAGGAACCCAAGCAGTGGGTTCAAATTAAAAACTTCACTTACCTGGGGCCTCCTCCAACCCACCGTTGGGTCCCTCGGCGTCGTCCTGGATCCTCTCCGTGTCCTGCCGGCGGCTCCGTTACCGGCGACACCCAGGCCGGGTGTCAGGCCGAGTCTTCCTGGATCAGGTCACTCCGCGTCATCACGCTGGCCGCTGCGCATCATCACGGCGGCCAGTGTGACAGTCCTGCGCATGCGCGGTTTAGAGTTAGAAAACCACGCATGCGCAGGACTGTCACCCGGCTGCCGTGATGACGCGTAACGCCGGTGTGATGATGCAGAGCGAACAGATCCAGGAAGTGTCAGCCCGACACCCGGCCCGGTAACGGAGCTGCTGGCGGGACACTGAGTGTCAGGCCGACTCTTCCTGGATCTGTTCACTCTGCGTCATCACACCGGCGTTACGTGTTATCACGGCAGCCGGCATGACAGTCCTGCGCATGCGTGGTTTTCTAACTCCAAACCGTGCATGCGCAGGACTCATGCTGGCCGCCGTGATGATGTGCAGCGGCCAGCGTGATGACGCGGAGTGACCAGATCCAGGAAGACTCGGTCTGACACCTGGCCCGGGTGTCGCCGGTAACTGAGCCACCAGCGGGGCACAGAGAGGAGCCAGGAAGACGCCGGGGGACCTCACGGCCTACGGTGGGCTGGAGGAAGCCCCAGGTAAGTGAAGTTTTTTTATTTTAACCCACTGCTCAGGGTCCCTTTAAAGCAAACCCGAACCAAAAATAAACTCAAGAGATAATTAATTGTATGCCTAGTAGAGGTAGCAGTGGCAAATACTACTTTCCTGGTGTCTTATTACTATATCAGTATGACATAAAATCTACTTTTTACAGCTATCAACAAAAATAAATAAATAGCTTTTAGGCTATATTCACTTTGGGGTTTTGTGGTGTGCTGCTTTCGATAACATAATCGCATTGCTAACACAGTGCAATTATATTGTAATGGTACATTCACATTGGCACTTTAGTATAGTACCAGGGCTGTGGAGTCGGTTCAAAAATCATCTGACTCCAACTCTGACTCCTCAGTTTATGAAACCACCAACTCCAGGTACTCCTTGACTCTGACTCCTTAGTGTACTTACCAAAACTATGGAGTTGGTACAAAAATCATCCAATTCCAACTACTCAGTTTTGTGAAAATTCCGACTCCAGGTACCCAAAATTACTCAGACTCCTCGACTCCGACTCCACAGCCCTGGTTAGTGCGGTGCAATCTGGCGGCATAACGTGATGCATGCAGTGTGGTACCACATAACATTCACCTTAGTAGCAGTAAAGCATACTTTGTATGTACTGTATGCATCACACTGCACACATAGGGCTTGATTTACAAAAGCGTGATAACTGCTAACGCGCTATGCGGCTCGCAGGGCTTATCACGCGAAGAGCGTTAGTTCACGTGATAAGCGAAGGTAATCGCATGATCACGTGCGCGTTTCACGTGAAAAGCGCACATGATCGCATGATAACCTTTGCTTATCACGTGAACTAACGCTGTTCACGTGAGCTGCACATCGCGTGATAACTGCTGTGATAGCAGTTATCACGCTTTCGTGAATCGACCTCATAATGCGCAATGCGACTTTTCCCCTCCATTGCAATCCTGGTTTTACAAGGAATGCTTCAATGTGAACATAGCCTTGTGCTTTTCAAAACTTTATTGCTCTGCGTGTTTTGTCTCTGTTTATTTTTCCAGATGCAGGCTGCATTGTACGATGAGAGACTTTAAAGCAAACCTGAGCTGGCAGGGGACCAGATATTAGATACTTACCAAGGAAGAGGGAAGGCTATGGATAGTCCAGGGGCTTCCCATGCCCTCCTTGACCCTGCTAATGCTGCCCTTGGACCCTCTGAACATATCTTGCAAGAGTACAGTCCTGGCCCTGTGTTGTTGGTCCCTCCTTTTTCTCTATATTCTGGTTGCTGTGAGTTCTATGACTGACCACATTGGTCACGATTTTTTTTCTGCCCTCTGTGAGTGGGTATGAACTTAAATTTACCCATCATTGGTTTCCTAACGGGGATGCAGTTTGGGCGTCACCAAGGGTGTCAGATTTCTATACTAGCCTTAGGGGTGGGCAGGTGGCTTTGTATTTGATCTGATTTAACGGTCATGCCCATTTTCCCACTTAATACGATTATTGTTATAGATATACAGTAGGCCTTGGTGTAATTAAAGGGCATTAGCAACCAGTTCATATTGGTAGACCCCAATATCAGGGAAATAAGCTATTCTTAAAGGGACTCTTCCTACTGTCCTAACAGTTTGCAGCACTTTGTATTGTATTCACAGTACTATCTGAAGTCAGGTTATTTCCTGACATTCCAGTATACCAAGTGTGTGTGTTTTTATGCTTCTTTCAATAAAGTGCAGTTTTTGAGCAGCATATACTGGTTTTGTTCTTCTCCTTTTTGTCTATATTCAATGTCACAGTGCTGGTACCTGCACATTGATCACACACTTACCATTACAGTCCTATAACATATTTTGTCTGAGTACAGTCACGCCTGCGCAGTAAGCCAAAGCAGATTGTACACAAATGCAGCAAGTCTTCACTGTGAGCAGCAACACCTGAATACTACTGCTTGGCCAGCAAGTGGATTTCCTCAGCTTTTCCAGCTCCCAGTCCGACACTGAACTGCCATAGGATCGCAGCCAGGGGCAGTGGTGTGAAGGATGATGAATATCCAGAGGCTTCCCTCTACCTAGGTAAGTCATTTTTTCCCTTTCTAGTTTGCTTTAAAGTGCACTTGAAGTAAGAGTGATAGGGAGGCTGACATACTGTATGTATTTCCTATTAAATAATACAACTTGTAACAATCCCTGATTTTACATTTTGGATAAACAAAAATGTACTCTTTGTGCATCAACTGATCGCTGATGGGAGGATGAAGTCTTTTTCACAGCTCTCCATGGATTTTAATTTGTCAGACTCTGTATTCTACAGATAATTACAAATTAGACATGCATTATATCATCAGTTCACTGATATACTTCCACAACCAGTTACCTCTGTTATTCCTATTATATCTGGTCCATCTTCTAAACAACTAATCTCACAACTATATACTGTATATATACTAAATGTAAGCCTGGAACACCCACTTGTTGCCCTAAATGTGTTAATGTACCAGGTACTTTCTTTCATAAGATTTGGGAGTGTCCAAATGTCAACATACTGGAAACAAATAGTCAAATTCTTGAATGACCATATGGGATGCCCTGTAGTATGTGACCCTAAATTATGCCTCCTAAGCATTTTTCCTGACTCCTCCATTAACAAATTTACTAAATACTTTACTGGAAGTAATGCACATTGCTCTTAAGTTACTCACTAAACACTGGATAACAGCAACTGTCCCTGCTGGCCCAGACCTTATTTGATCTGTTAATCTGATCCTCCGACTTCGTAAAGCTGTATATCAATGCAGAGGCAATATATCAAAATTCGACAAGATGTGGGTAACTGTAACGATTGGTGTCAGCAACACAGATTTTTCTGATTATTGGTGATCTGCAGTATCACCAATAATACAGATGCTATACCCAATTATATGGTGATCTGCAGAATCACCAATAATACCAATATAGCTAGACACAGGACACCCCAATGATATGTAGTGTTTTGTGCAACAGTAATAGGTGAGGTTATCTCCCGAGAAGCGGGATATACAGACACTACTGCAGCCAAGGATTCTCTGAGGTGCAGGGAATCCGACTGTACTGCAGTCAGTGGGTACCTGAGGAGCAGGAACCACTGTCTGGAGTGAAGTAGTGAGGTTTGGACTGCAACTAGGGATTCCCTGAGGAGCAGGGAATCAGACTGTATTGCAGCCAAGGATTCCCGGAGAGGAAGGGAAGCAGACTGTACTGCAGCCAGTGGACTTTTATAGGGGTAGAAGTCAACTAGCTGTGCTGTATGATAGTCTCCAGAGGAGCTGGTGACCATAGGCCAGATATAACAGCTAGTAACCACCTGAAGAGCAGGTGCCACAGGAGGTACAGTAAGGCTGTTACACCCAAGGGATAGGTGACAGCCAGGAAGGTCAGACAGGCCAGGTCGGCAACACATGGACAGACAAAGTACAGAAGAGTAAGGCTGATTCGGTATCCAGGTACAGGCAAGGTTGGCAACAGGTAGACAGATAAGCGGAAGCACCGGATCAGAGAACAGGAAAGTAATCAGGAAAGCCAAAGGTCATAACGGTTAGACAGTAATATAACATAATCCTAGCCTTAGGTGTGAGGTCCTTGGTCTCAACACCTGGGAACTAGTCTTAAAGATGATAATCACAATAGAACAATTCCTAGTCTTAGGGGTTAGGTCCTTGGTCTCAACACCTGGAAACTAGTCTGAAAGATAATAGTAAACAATAGTACTTAAGGCTATCACAAGAATCTGACTCAGTGTGAATTCCCAGCTCCGGCTGGTTCTAACACACTGTGGGATCTGACTCAGGTCTGAGCGCTCACACGCATGTGTTCGCAACAGCAGACAACTTGCAAGTGACCAGCAAGTCCTATATATATTAACAGCACTGACCAGCGCCGCCCCACACACTCAGCCAATCCGAATCATGACTGGAGTCAGCTGATCGGCATGATACTGCCCCCATGGAGGTGGAGCTATGGGCCGGGTGTGTACTAATATGTCAAAGGTTTTCCATGTGAACTTGTAACGAAAAATCTGCAACGCCGGATGGATTGCGGAAATATGGTCGCATCCAGTCCGGCAAGCGGACCTTCCAACGCGGGATGCTGAAATTCGTCCGCATCCGCTGCGCACACCCGTCCGAGCACTCTGCTCCAAACTCACCAACATGCTGTTCACCAGGGTTCTGCCATCTTGCCTCTAGGGGGTGCGGCCGCACGCCAGACACGCCTTTATACTCTTAGAAAGCGTGTCAGCTGACCTGGAGGTCAGCTGACATTTTAGCCTGCTCTGATTGGTTGCTGCCTGGGGTGGAGACTTCTCTCCCAGGCAGTATATAAGGAAGTGCTTTTCAGTCACACTTCGTCTGTGTTTGCGATACCCTGTGTCAGCACTCAGACCTCAGACTAGATCCCAGGTGTTGAAACCAAGGACTTCACACCTAGACTAGGAGATGATTATTGTTATTGATTCTCTGTGTATGATTCTGTGCCTGTCTTGACTTCTCTTCTGCTTCCTGATTCTGTACTCTGCCAGCCCGTACCGTTAACGACTATTGGCTTGGTTCCTGACTATTCTCTCGTCTCACGTCTCTGTACTGTTGCCGCCTGTACTGTTGCCGAACCTCTTTCTGTCTGACCTTGCTCCCTTCAGTGGAACGTCTCCCACTGTTGGGTTATTATCTGAGGCTTGCCTCCCTGAGACGCCGGCCCTAGCAGACCGTTACTGCCAGAGGCCGAGATTTCTCCACTGCCACTTTGGGGGATCTCACACATGGGGTTCCCATTCAGAGGTAACCACACCTCTGAGGAATTGCCGTGTGGTGGATATTTCCACAACCTTGTGAATATTTACTGCTTTGTTTATTTCCATGTTGTTCGTGTGTCCACTGCTTTACTTCTACCCGCATTATTAGCAATTCCGCAGATTGCTATATAATCGGGTCTATCCTTGTATTATTGGCGATACTGCGGATCCCCAATAATCAAGGTTCGGGGTGTGACACTGGTCTGAGTAGATCATTTCAGGCACTTACCGTGTTAGTGAGCCTTCCGCTGATTTACCATCAGGAAGATACTGACTATTTCACTCTAACATATCTGCATTGGTGGTGATTCTGTATATCACCACTTAATCAGATATTTGTGCCTCTTGCTGACACCAATCGTTACAGAACTCAGCTATGATTAAGGACCAGTAGGTCCGAAACATGTCAGCTTGAGATTCGATGTTTTAATACAGGATATGTCCTAACAATAAAGAGGATTCGTGGTGAATTGGTGCAGACCTTCCTTTTGTTGGAGTGTCTCTGAGGTCTTGCTAACCTGGTCCAGCACAACTATCCACTGGTGGGGTAGAGCGGTGTTCCTTCTACTAACATACATTCACTCCAGGCACTGCAATTGGGTAGAGGACCGCTCGGTCCTCTTCCCCAATCACATAGCACGGAAACCTGACGGTAATGGCGGCGGTAGCGGAGCGGTGGCGGGAACGTGCGACTTATTAAAACGTCATGTTGCCGTTAATAGGCTAAAGCATGATGTTTTAATACGTATGCTTGCCATTAAATGGTTAAACAACAGCATTAGTTTTTCCTGTTTGTTTGTTTCTAATGTTAATTTTTGCCAAGACTTTATTCCTTTAATGGATGTTGTTTTACTCATTAATTCTGTCATACCTATTATGCTTTAATAAAGCTTGGCTTTGGGAGGGGGGGGAAATACAACTTGCCTGGCTGTTATGCTGATCCTCTACCTGTAATACTTTTAGCGATAAACCCTGAACAAGCATGTAGCTCAGATGAACTGGGGTTAAAAATAAAATGACCAAACTCACAGTGGGCTGGATTACTTATTAAAAAGTATCCTAACAGTGCTCATTGTCGTTGTGGCCCCCGTTACTCATCCCTTCTGGTCTTTATATTCGACAGAATACTCCAGTTGAATATGAAAACCAGAAAGCTCCCACTATTGATGACGTGTAATTCGAAACTACGCAGGCGCAATTTCCAAACCCCCAAATACAGAAAAAGGAAGCACTTGTTCACAAGCGTTTTTTTTTTTTTTTACTTTGCAGATAGGACCTAGAGCCTTCTTTCTCTGTTTTTATTATAAAGATTCCCATTGACTTTAAAAGGAAATAAACATGGCAGACAGCCAGTGTCAGATTGTAAGCTGGAAAAGCTGAGGAAATCCACTCGCTGGCCAAGCAGCAGTAATCAGGTGCAGCTGCTCTCAGTGAAGACTTGCTGCACTTTCTACTGGGAGTGATAACACAGGATAAGGCCTTCTTCCCATTATGAATCGCCAGCGCTATCGCAAGCGCTGAGCTATTTATTGAGCTTTTTTTTAAAAGCGCTTTTCCCTGCGCTTTGCTCTTAGAAAAGCGCTTTTGCTGATTGATTTGTTTTTTCACTTACTGATGTCAGTCAACAGTCAAAAATTAAGCACTTCACAACTGAGGGGCTATACCCCTGGAGCACCAGAGCAATTTTCACCTTTCAGCGCTCCTTCCATTCATTCGTCTATAACCTTATCATTACTTATCGCAATGAAATGAACTACATCTTGATTTTTTCGCCACCAATTAGGCTTTTTTTAGGTGGGACATTATGCCAAGAATTATTTTATTGTAAATGTGTTTTAATGGGAAAATAGGAAAAAATTTGGGAAAAAATCATTATTTTTCAGTTTTCGACCATTATAGTTTTTAAATAATGCATGCTACTGTAATTAAAATCCATGAAATTTATTTGCCAATTTGTCCCGGTTATTACACCGTTTAGGCCCGGTTCACATTAGCGGTCGCCGTCCGGAATCGCCGAGCCGGACCGCATGCGGAACGGACGGAACGGACGCACGGCATAGCAATGAAAGTCTATGCGTCCGTTTCGTCCGGACCGGAGCCGGACCGGATCCGGACTCCGGCATAAGATCCAACATGCGCTATTTTTTGGTCCGGCTCCTCCGGCAGACGTATCCGGAGCGGAGCCGGACTGTTGCATCCGGCCAATACAAACCAATGAGAACCGGAGAGCGCACAACACACTGGCTATAAAAACCGGACGTTCTACCCCACTTCCTATGCTTTTTCTATGGTATAGTGGCCATTTTGGATGGGGACCACATGGGCCCAGCGTTCACAGAGTGGAGCAGCAGCGATTTCATGCTGGAGCTCTTTGGCAGCAACATGTCTGATGATATGTCTGAGAACGAGGAGGTGAGGCCCTACACAGCAGAAGACCTCATCCTACAGGTGCAGCAGATACCAGCCCTGTGGGACAAGTGGGATGCGGACCACAGCAACGTAAAAAAATGCAGAGGCCTGTGGAAAAAAATTGCCAAGCTGTACGTGGAGGGCTTTGAAAACTTGAGCAAGAGACAGCAAGGCACAGAGGGTATGTTGACTAGAAGTGTTTGGGGGGGCTTGTGGTCTTGTTTGCTTGTGATGTAATCCACTTTTGCTATTGATTTGTGTCACCCACGTGTTGCCCATCCACCCGTGGCCCACCCACCTGTTCCCCACCCACCTGTACCCCACCTGTGATGTATCCCACCCACCTGTGATGTATCCCACCCACCTGTACCCCACCTGTGATGTATCCCACCCACCTGTACCCCACCTGTGATGTATCCCACCCACCTGTGATGTATCCCACCCACCTGTACCCCACCTGTGATGTATCCCACCCACCTGTGATGTATCCCATCCACCTGTACCCCACCTGTGATGTATCCCACCCACCTGTGATGTATCCCACCCACCTGTACCCCACCTGTGATGTATCCCACCCACCTGTGATGTATCCCACCCACCTGTACCCCACCTGTGATGTATCCCACCCACCTGTGATGTGTCCCACCCACCTGTACCCCACCTGTGATGTATCCAACCCACCTGTGATGTGTCCCACCCACCTGTACCCCACCTGTGATGTATCCCACCCACCTGTGATGTATCCCACCCACCTGTGATGTATCCCATCCACCTGTACCCCACCTGTGATGTATCCCACCCACCTGTACCCCACCTGTGATGTATCCCACCTGTACCCCACCTGTGATGTATCCCACCCACCTGTACCCCACCTGTGATGTATCCCACCCACCTGTGATGTATCCCACCCACCTGTGATGTATCCCACCCACCTGTACCCCACCTGTGATGTATCCCACCCACCTGTGATGTATCCCACCCACCTGTACCCCACCTGTGATGTATCCCTCCCACCCACCTGTGATGCGTCCCACCCACCTGTACCCCACCTGTGATGTATCCCACCCACCTGTGATGCGTCCCACCCACCTGTACCCCACCTGTGATGTATCCCACCCACCTCCTCCGGCAGACGTATCCGGAGCGGAGCCGGACTGTTGCATCCGGCCAATACAAACCAATGAGAACCGGAGAGCGCACAACACACTGGCTATAAAAACCGGACGTTCTACCCCACTTCCTATGCTTTTTCTATGGTATAGTGGCCATTTTGGATGGGGACCACATGGGCACAGCGTTCACAGAGTGGAGCAGCAGCGATTTCATGCTGGAGCTCTTTGGCAGCAACATGTCTGATGATATGTCTGAGAACGAAGCGGTGAGGCCCTACACAGCAAAAGACCTCATCCTACAGGTGCAGCAGATACCAGCCCTGTGGGACAAGGGGGATGCGGACCACAGCAACGTAAAAAAATGCAGAGGCCTGTGGAAAAAAATTGCCAAGCTGTACGTGGAGGGCTTTGAAAACTTGAGCAAGAGACAGCAAGGCACAGAGGGTATGTTGACTAGAAGTGTTTGGGGGGGCTTGTGGTCTTGTTTGCTTGTGATGTAATCCACTTTTGCTATTGATTTGTGTCACCCACGTGTTGCCCATCCACCCGTGGCCCACCCACCTGTACCCCACCTGTTATGTATCCCACCCACCTGTGATGTATCCCACCCACCTGTACCCCACCTGTGATGTATCCCACCCACCTGTGATGTATCCCATCCACCTGTACCCCACCTGTGATGTATCCCACCCACCTGTGATGTATCCCACCCACCTGTACCCCACCTGTGATGTATCCCACCCACCTGTGATGTATCCCACCCACCTGTACCCCACCTGTGATGTATCCCACCCACCTGTACCCCACCTGTGATGTATCCCACCCACCTGTGATGTGTCCCACCCACCTGTACCCCACCTGTGATGTATCCAACCCACCTGTGATGTGTCCCACCCACCTGTACCCCACCTGTGATGTATCCCACCCACCTGTGATGTATCCCACCCACCTGTACCCCACCTGTGATGTATCCCACCCACCTGTGATGTATCCCATCCACCTGTACCCCACCTGTGATGTATCCCATCCACCTGTACCCCACCTGTGATGTATCCCACCCACCTGTACCCCACCTGTGATGTATCCCACCCACCTGTGATGTATCCCACCCACCTGTGATGTATCCCACCCACCTGTACCCCACCTGTGATGTATCCCACCCACCTGTGATGTATCCCACCCACCTGTACCCCACCTGTGATGTATCCCACCCACCTGTACCCCACCTGTGATGTATCCCACCCACCTGTGATGTGTCCCACCCACCTGTACCCCACCTGTGATGTATCCAACCCACCTGTGATGTATCCCACCCACCTGTGATGTATCCCACCCACCTGTGATATATCCCACCCACCTGTGATGTATCCCACCCACCTGTACCCCACCTGTGATGTATCCCACCCACCTGTACCCCACCTGTGATGTATCCCACCTGTACCCCACCTGTGATGTATCCCACCCACCTGTACCCCACCTGTGATGTATCCCACCCACCTGTGATGTATCCCACCCACCTGTGATGTATCCCACCCACCTGTACCCCACCTGTGATGTATCCCACCCACCTGTGATGTATCCCACCCACCCACCTGTGATGCGTCCCACCCACCTGTACCCCACCTGTGATGTATCCCACCCACCTGTGATGTGTCCCACCCACCTGTACCCCACCTGTGATGTATCCCACCCACCTGTGATGTATCCCACCCACCTGTGATGTATCCCAACCACCTGTGATGTATCCCACCCACCTGTGATGTATCCCATCCACCTGTACCCCACCTGTGATGTATCCCACCCACCTGTGATGTATCCCACCTGTGCACATAAAACATACACAATGACCAATTATTAAACAACAATTTATTTTAAAAAATTAACACATTTTAAATCACTTAAAAACTTTAAACTACAAAATATACACATTTCAACAAAACATATTAAAAACCAAACATTCACCCTCGTCCTGGTGGTGTGTTAAAATAAAGTCTCAGTCGGTCCCTGTTCCGCAGTGACACTACCCTTGGCCTGGTTGCATACCTCCTCAGGGGCATTAGTGGCAGCACATTCGGGAGTTCCGGAGTCTCTCTTTCCTCCTGCCGCACAAAGTTGTGGAGGATGCATGCTGCCTTCACCACGACAACTGCGTTGGCCGGTTTCAGCAGCATGGGCGTGTGGAACATCCTCCACTTTGACACCCGGATCCCAAATGTGCACTCCACCATTCTCCTTGCACGGCTCAACCGAGCATTGAAGTGTAGCTGGCTGGCATCAAGTCCCCTGTCTGGGTACGGCCGCATTACATGGTCGGACAGGGCGAAGGCCTCGTCCCCCACAAACACATAGGGGTAGGCCGGTACCCTTGTCCCAGGCCAGGGTCTGTCACGGGGGAGACGCAGTCTGCCTTCCTCCATCAGCCGGCAAAGGGTCGTACGCTGGAAGATTCCAGAGTCATTGGAACTACCGTACGACCCCACATCCACGTACACAAACTTGTAGTCCGCATCTGCCACTGCCATTAGAACAATGCTAAAGTATTTTTTATAGTTGAAATAATGGCTGCCACTCCCCACGGGTTTCTGAATCCGGATGTGTTTCCCATCCAGTGCGCCAACACAATTAGGAAACTTGCACTCGGTCCAGAAGCCCTGGGCGATCGCCTCCCATTTCTTGGTGTCTGGCACTGGCATGTATCTGGCCCTCAGTCGCGTCCAAATGATCCTCGAAGTCCTCACGACGATGCCTGCCACCGTGCTCTTCCCAATACGAAATGTCACAGTTGCCATGTACCTACAAGAGAAATAATCAAAATCAATTTTTCATGTCATTTCTTGGGCAGCACGGTGGCGTAGTGGTTAGCTCTCTCGCCTTGCAGCGCTGGGTCCCTGGTTCGAATCCCAGCCAGGGCACTATCTGCAAAGAGTTTGTATGTTCTCTCCGTGTCTGCGTGGGTTTCCTCCGGGCACTCCGGTTTCCTCCCACATTCCAAAAACATACGGATTAGTTAATTGGCTCCCCCTAAAATTGGCCCTAGACTACAGTACGTTCACTACATAATATAGACATATGGCAATGGTAGGGATTAGATTGTGAGCTCCTTTAAAGGAACAGTTAGTGACAAGATATATATATATACATATATACACTGTACAGCGCTGCGTAATATGTTGGCGCTATATAAATACTAAATAATAATAATAATAAATAATGTCGTTACAGGAGAAAAGTTCAAGACAAGGTGGCGCAATATCCGGGATGCCTACGTAAAATTTCTACGCAAGAAAGCATTTGCCGAAAGAAGTGGCAGTGGCGGCGGAAAGCGCACAAAGGAATACCAATTCGCCAAGCAATTAACTTTCATAAATGCAAGCGTGGAACCTAGACAGTAAGTACCGTTACTGTGGGCAGGAACTGAGAACTCATTGTACCAGACAACTACCATGACTTCGGCCATGTATTGCTAAAACATGCCTCAATTCCCATGGCTTTAGCAAACTTTTCTCAAATGCTTTATCAAACGTTTGCTACAAACGGTTGATAAAGTGTTTGATAAGTGTTTGCTAGCTCTGTGAATTGACGCCACATGCTGTTTGGCAAACCAATAAATATTGTTTTTATCTACAGGACTGAAGACAATTTGGAGCAAGAGGAACCGACCCAGGAGGCACGCTTCAGCAGTGAGGAGAGCTTGGTGGATGATGAGGTCACCGATGTGACATATTGCCCCGAGGAGAGGAGTAGGAGGAGGGAGTCCTTCCCTGTCGAATCTCTCGACATTGAGGTTGACTTGGGCGAAGAAAGCTGTGATTTGGAGGTTGCAGGACCGAGTGTGGCAGAAGCTGCACCTCCACAATCGACCGGTATGGAAGCTCCAGGGGACCAAGAGCAAAGAGAGGAGCACAGAGAGACTGCAGCACAACCAGCGCGCAGGGCAACCCCTACGCAAGCCAGAGGACGGGAAGATGCTACCACCCCACCACTGAGGCGTCGAGGTGCCCTCCCCCCAACAAGAAGAGAGACAGAGTCTGAGATGTCCGGGGCTGTCTCCGGACTTCTCGGGATTCTGCAGAGCCACCAAACTCTCATAACCCGGCAGTTGCAAGATGGGGACAGGGGCCATATCATGGAGCAGTACAAGGCCCACATCAGTTCACTGCAATGTGAGCTCGAAGCTGTACATGGGCACTGCAGGGATGAGCTTAAAATGATGCATGAGATGCACAGAGGAGAAATCGACCAACTGCGTGCGCAGCATCATCAGTCGGTGGGCCAGCTGCAGAACATGATGCAGCAAATGCATCAACAAAGTAAGGAACTGCTGAAATTGCAGGCACACCCGTGTTTTCACACTGTGATGTCTCTACTACCGTATTTGGAAAAGGTGTCTTCCCAAAACATGATGGCGTGCCATTCAACTTTGCTGGAGGCGATCAAACAACACATGGACACGCCATTGCTCCAACCACCAATTTTTAGACCCCCACAACCTACAGTGGTGCCCCCCTGGCAATCTTCATCACAGATGTACACTGGCTACAGAGGCAGTCAATACGGACCGCCGCTGTCAGGGTCCAGCTCATCCACGACCAGCACTCAAGAAAGTCCGGATTTCCAGGCAGCAACTCCCACCTTCTCTAGTAGTGGTGTCGATACAATTTGAAAAAAACAGTCATATTGTTCCTGGACATGCTCCTCTGAATCCCTCCGAACCTCGGAGGAAGGATACCATCCCAGGGCTTAGCCCAACCTTTTCCCTGCCCCATCTCCTTCAACCAAGGTTCAGAGGTGTTCAGATGACCATGTCAGGGTACTTTTGTTTTTGCTGGACTTGAACTTTAGGGCCTGGTGTCCCCGAAAGACACTACCTGGGTCACAACCTTGTGCCTGTTGCACTGCACCTGTAGTCCTGCACCTGTGCCTTTGGTTCCTCTTGCTCCTTACTTTGTTGTTGTTCCTAACCACTTGCACAAGACCCTTGGAAGCATGGATGGACACCTTGACTGGTCGTTGAGAGGCCTAGCCTTTTCACTGACCTGTGTCCTTGATCCATGGCTCAGAGGGTCATGTGCCAGTGGTTAGGTTTTTAAAGCACTTTAATTTTAGGGACTGGTGTCCCCAAAAGACACTTGGGCAGCTATGCCCTGCAACTCTTCCCGCACAAAGTTGGTGGTTGGTGTTCCTCAACACTGACCGGGCTATACCATAGAAATGTTTTGTCTTCCATGTTGGAAGAATATTTTCATGTTGAAAAGGTTAATAATTGTTTTTTAAAATAAAAAAAAAAAATTGTTTTTACATACCTCAGTGTGATGAGCAGTTGTTCTTGTGGTGTGACTGCTCTCCTGAACGTGGTATCCTTCTTCCTTAGGTCATCCTTCACCATCTCCAAGAGGGTATCAAACCTGTCAGGAGATGGAAAGGAAGAAGCTGTAAAGTCTGTTGTGGGACAAGGTGTTGGGTGGAGGATGGGGGAGGTGTGTTTACAGAGGTTTGGGAGTGTTGTGGAGGGTGGGGGTGTAGTGTATAGCTAGTACAATTTGTGGTGGGAGCACCTGGCGCTCAGAATGATGAGCCAAAGTGATAAAAATGTAGACAGTCACAATATTTGATCAGTCGAGCATCAAATGCGGGGAAGCACTGTAGGGGCGGCAACGCCTCTCTCAACCCACAGTGAATTGCCCGTCTTACACAAGTCTCGTAACAGTACCTCTAGACTGGATCAAATACCCCAACCGAAGATGGTGCCTTTTCCTCCTGTGGTGTAATCCGTTCCGGAATATGAAGGAAAGAGAAGGATCAATAGCGCAGCTGGGCTCAAAGCTCGCGCGGAGATACTACGTCCTTCCCTCTCCACATCCGCCGGTAGTGACGTCACCCTCTGCGTTTCACCGCTCTCCAACCAAGTGTCGGCTTACTTCCTGGATAAGGGCATACAGAGGGGACAAAACTAATTGTGCAGACTGCGCTAAGTGTTGGTAACGCTGCGCATAAGAATGCACTTACAGGATGGATTCTTGATTTTATTGCATATAAAAATTGTGTATCCCGATCCGGATTTCGGCCTCACGCCTTCATCAGGGGATACTTTGTACAGACTGAGCAAGATTTATATAGATGTACATAATTGAATGGATCCTCCTCCCACCACTCCCATTAATTAGCCGACAGTACAGGAGGCAGGAAGGGACAATTGTGTGTCCTAGAGTTACAATATATGTACAATCAGATAAATACGGATGATACTACTATATCAAAGAAGCTATGATAATGCATAAAACATATTAAACATATTCAACAGACTAAAACATATTCAGCAGACTAAAACATATAAAAGCTAATCATAAAACTGGTTATTCATCTCTAATAAAACAATTAAGATCAATATGGGCATTTAAACCCCCTGGTCTCAGTGTATCTAACTGATAGATCCATCGTGTCTCTAATTGGGATAACGTTTTGATAGTATTTCCACCCCTCCAATTAGGTTTAACACAATCGATTGCAAAGCATCTTATACCATCAGGGGACTTATTATGACACTCAGCAAAATGCTCCGGAATACTATGTGACTTATCATCAGGATGTTGAATGTTATAAATGTGTTCCGAAAAGCGTTTCTTGGTCATTCTGCCCGTGCGGCCCACGTATTGCAGACCGCACGGACAGATGACCAAATATACTACATATTTGGTAGTGCAAGTGAGAAATTGGTGAATTTTGAACTCCTTCCCATTCACCCGAGAATTAAAAGTTTTTGTGACTCTCCCCCCGAACTCACAAATTTTGCAAAGATGACTCTTTTTACATGGAAAAAAGCCCTTCAAATTGGGGAACATGTAGGGCCTTTGTATGGAAATGGAATTTTTTACCAATTTACTACTCATGTTGGGTGGCCTTCTAAAAATTATGCGGGGTTTTTTGGGGAGATTGGGGCCCAGGATCGGGTCCTGTTTAAGAATACCCCAATTTTTCTCCATGACGTGTCTAACGTGATGATGGTCCTTTGACGGTTTTTATCTAAGGGATATGACGCGAATAGTGTACGTAGGGACAGAGAAAAAGTCCTACAGGAAGGACGTCCAGCCAGATTATTAAAAAAGCCCTCACAGGCTAGAGACAACTCCAAAAATGAGTTTTCCTTTATTACCACCTTTTCAAAGGACCATCATCACGTTAGACACGTCATGGAGAAAAATTGGGGTATTCTTAAACAGGACCCGATCCTGGGCCCCAATCTCCCCAAAAAACCCCGCATAATTTTTAGAAGGCCACCCAACATGAGTAGTAAATTGGTAAAAAATTCCATTTCCATACAAAGGCCCTACATGTTCCCCAATTTGAAGGGCTTTTTTCCATGTAAAAAGAGTCATCTTTGCAAAATTTGTGAGTTCGGGGGGAGAGTCACAAAAACTTTTAATTCTCGGGTGAATGGGAAGGAGTTCAAAATTCACCAATTTCTCACTTGCACTACCAAATATGTAGTATATTTGGTCATCTGTCCGTGCGGTCTGCAATACGTGGGCCGCACGGGCAGAATGACCAAGAAACGCTTTTCGGAACACATTTATAACATTCAACATCCTGATGATAAGTCACATAGTATTCCGGAGCATTTTGCTGAGTGTCATAATAAGTCCCCTGATGGTATAAGATGCTTTGCAATCGATTGTGTTAAACCTAATTGGAGGGGTGGAAATACTATCAAAACGTTATCCCAATTAGAGACACGATGGATCTATCAGTTAGATACACTGAGACCAGGGGGTTTAAATGCCCATATTGATCTTAATTGTTTTATTAGAGATGAATAACCAGTTTTATGATTAGCTTTTATATGTTTTAGTCTGCTGAATATGTTTTAGTCTGTTGAATATGTTTAATATGTTTTATGCATTATCATAGCTTCTTTGATATAGTAGTATCATCCGTATTTATCTGATTGTACATATATTGTAACTCTAGGACACACAATTGTCCCTTCCTGCCTCCTGTACTGTTGGCTAATTAATGGGAGTGGTGGGAGGAGGATCCATTCAATTATGTACATCTATATAAATCTTGCTCAGTCTGTACAAAGTATCCCCTGATGAAGGCGTGAGGCCGAAATCCGGATCGGGATACACAATTTTTATATGCAATAAAATCAAGAATCCATCCTGTAAGTGCATTCTTATGCGCAGCGTTACCAACACTTAGCGCAGTCTGCACAATTAGTTTTGTCCCCTCTGTATGCCCTTATCCAGGAAGTAAGCCGACACTTGGTTGGAGAGCGGTGAAACGCAGAGGGTGACGTCACTACCGGCGGATGTGGAGAGGGAAGGACGGAGTATCTCCGCGCGAGCTTTGAGCCCAGCTGCGCTATTGATCCTTCTCTTTCCTTCATATTCCGGAACGGATTACACCACAGGAGGAAAAGGCACCATCTTCGGTTGGGGTATTTGATCCAGTCTAGAGGTACTGTTACGAGACTTGTGTAAGACGGGCAATTCACTGTGGGTTGAGAGAGGCGTTGCCGCCCCTACAGTGCTTCCCCGCATTTGATGCTCGACTGATCAAATATTGTGACTGTCTACATTTTTATCACTTTGGCTCATCATTCTGAGCGCCAGGTGCTCCCACCACAAATTGTATTACTTTTCTTTAGGGGTTGAGGACTGACCCTGAGTACACCCAGGCTGCTCTATCCACTAGTGCGCGACTGTTTGCTCCTCCTTTTTTACTGTAGTGTATAGCTAGGTATACAGGGGTGTGGGGGTCAGGGTGGTGTGTTTAGCTAGGTATACAGGGATAAGGTGTTGTGGGGGTGAGGGTGGGGTGTTTAGGGATGGTGGGGGTTGGTGTATTTAGGCCTAAATACTTACAGGGAAATAGACATCCGAGTGTAGCTGTAGAACTTCTGTGGGTGTCGTCTGAGGTCCCGGTAGAGGGCCTGGAACTCTCCCTTCCTCTGCCCCCTGGCTAGTAGAGGGTGCACCCACCATCTCCTGCGAGGAGCACGCCTTCTCCCCACATAGTAGTAGGTGAACAACAGGAAGGAAAGAATTCCCAGGTAATAAGAGTAAAAAATGACTGGATCCATGGTCCCAACTGCAGTCTCTGTATCCAAGGATGGTCTCCACACGTCCACCTGTCTCCAACAATGACCCCAGAGCTTCTGCTGACCTCCCAGAACCCCAGGTATGTATACAGGTTGTTATCTCTTTAAGAAACCGGATCCAGACCGCAACCGTGTTCATACCGCACGGAGAACGGATGCAAACGGACCGGATCCGGACCGGAACCGTACGGATCAGGTCCGGTCCGGATCCGGTGCGGTCCGGACTTCCGGTGCGGTTTTGACAAAACCGCAAGTGTGAACGGGGCCTTAGATTATGTCCCTATTACAATGTTTGGCGCCAATATTTTATTTGTAAATAAAGGTGCATTTTTTTTCAGTTTTGCGTCCATCCCTAATTACAAGCCCATAGTTTATAAAGTAACAGTGTTATACCCATAAATATTTAAAGAGTTCAGTCCGTAAGGTAACTATTTATGTATTTTTTTTTTATCGTAATTTTTTTCTTTTTAATTACAAAAATAAATAAATTGGGGAGTGTGGGAGTTAATGAGTTAATTTATAATGTAAAAGAATGTATTTGTATATGAAAATGTTTTTGACTGTAGTTTTACTTTTTGGCCACAGTAATTTTTTGTAATTGTGTCCTGTAACCGTAGGAAGTATGCTTACAGGAAGTTCAGTGAGGCTTAGAAACTTTTTTTTTTTCAAAATAATTGTGCAGCTTCTCATAGAAGCAGCCAATCATTGCTGGGGGGCTTAGATCAACGAACGGGAACAGTTTTTTCCCGTTCATTGATCTCCGGACGAGCCGGCGGCGGCGTGCACGGGAGCGCGTGCACGAGCAAGCGGGAGCGCGGTCAGCGGTGGGGGGTGTGTGTATCTACGCTCCTGGTGGGAAAAGGATGATAAAAGGAGTGTAGATACACGCACCCGTGGTGGTAAAGTGGTTAATAAATACAATGTATATATTCATTAAAGCGCTTGGGAAAGCGCTATACAGCATGCTTTTTCAAGCTCCTTGAGATTTCCCTATACCTTCCATTGAGCCAAAGCACTCAGAAAATGGTACATGTAGTGCGTTTGTGATTTCAAAGAAATCTTGTTCAGAGTCTATGACTTAAAGTACTACAGGCAGATGGTCAGCAGGACAGCCATGCAATGTGCATTATTTAAAAGAAAAACGTGTCAGCCCCCATATTCTCTCACTCACATCGGGTTCCCTTTCAGGCTATTATGACTATTTGACTACAAGTTCCATGACGCCTTGCTGCCTCATAACGAAGTAAAATACGCAGCCAGGGCGTGACCTAGCACTGTGTCAGCTAGCTGAGAACTACATTTCCCGTTAGCTTTTGTGCCTTCTTAGCTAATTAGAGCGAAGGGGTGTGGATAGCGTGGCCGCGTCATCCGTCTCCGGGGTGACACCGGTCTTTGGCGTCCCGCCTCTCATTTGCTATTGGCGACTCAGTGGAAGGAAAGGTGACATCATCGGTAGAGTCCCTTTTGCCGGCTTCCTATTGGTGTGAGCTGTCCCCGCGGGCCAGCGGTGGCTCCTGTTCCCGGGGAGGAAAGTGTGAAGATGGCGAAGACGTACGACTACCTGTTCAAACTGCTGCTGATCGGGGACAGTGGGGTCGGGAAGACGTGTCTGCTCTTCAGGTTCAGTGAGGACGCCTTTAACACCACCTTTATCTCCACAATCGGTTAGTGACATGGCCACACCCACCGCTCACTTCCTCCCTTTGGCTCCATCAATTAGCCATCATAGTCCGTTCACCGTGTTTCTGCTTTTCCTAGTCACTGGTGTGATGTCCATGTCGTTATCTCTGTTCTGCATCCACCTGGTTTCTGTATAGCGGAGCGTGGCTTTCCCTGTCCCAGTACCCCCTCTGTGTCTGTCTGCGTCTCCGGGAATTCCTCCTGCAACTTCCTCTGCATCCTGCAGGCTTTATTTATAGAGATGTATGTATGTAGATGGATCACTCATCACTCTGCTGCAATCAGCTACAGACACACTTTTCATCCCGATGCTATCAAGTATTTTTGCACCATGACAATCATCTTATGAGCTGTTTCTAAGCATTTCTCCTTGACCTTTAGTTGATCTTATTACTGTAGTGTCACTCATACTTCCAGAGTGTAGCCTCATTTGTGGCACATTTTAAATTTTAGTTTAAAAAAATCTTATTCCTGAACAATGAACACTCCAGTTTTTGGGCAGTATTGTACTACAGTTATAAGGTATACACATTTTGGTGCTAAAAGGGTACCAACGACCGCTTACTGTTAGCAAAAATCTGGATGTGGTCACTAGTTTGTAAGAAATGGGGCACCCAGCAGGAAATCCTATTTATGCCACAAACCATATAGTTTTAGTAAAGTTGCACCAGCAGAGACCGTAACCAAAGCAGTCGCTGTGCCCAAAGCCCAGCGGCCAAAGGTCCTAGTGTGCAATTTTAGTTTGTGTTTTCCCCTGGGTCCTCAATTTTGTACAAACTAAGGGATGCAATCAAATTGCTGCAAGCAGGAAACAGCTATTTGTCTATGATGTTTCCCACTGGTTACCCTCAACTAGATTAGCCTCCAGATTTCACTCACTATACATTTTAAAACATTTGATTAATTTTGAAAGATAAGAAATTACAGTTGGGCAATACTGTTGCCAGCTTTGCCTGGTTTGTGCATGAGATTAGTAAAAATCCTGGGGCTTGTGTGCTTAGGTGACCCAGATCCATAGGGAGCAGTTACCCAGATCCATAGGGAGCAGTTAAAAAAATCATATCACCTTCTACAACCTGAAGTGTTGTAATTGGCTGAATAGTTTGGGCATAGTTATTATGCAACCTATTCAAAACCTACCAGTTCTAAAGGATGCTGTCCACCCAATCATGTTCGCGGAATTTCCCTATGAGGATTTGAGTGTGTGTATGGGCCTTTAGGGTGCTGTCTGTGTTGAGTATTGACATAAGTATTGACATATTTATGTTTTATACCACCTCTGCATTATGCACCTAAGTTTATATTTTATACTGGCCTCACAGTGCAGGTAGCTTACTGGAGAATATCTGATTTCAGTTGGGTGTTGAGAAAAGAAAAGGATGGTCACCGCACATAACAGCGTGTTTTAGGTTATCATTATGAAACTTTACAGCACATTTACTTAATGGACCAGCTGCACTGTAGGAACATTCTACTGACAGATCATCTGCCTGTGTATAATCCGAATCAGTTTGCTTGGTGGACTCTTAAGACGATGGTCCAGTATACGGTTCTGTCATGCTTTAACATGAAGCCAAAAAGGTTTTGAATGCATGAGTGGACCTTTTGAGTTAAGCTACCTACAGTCGCTAGGGCTTTTGTCACCCTATACTATTGTCTGTGGTTGTCGCTCGTAAAAATGTGCCAACAGTGCAGGTGTGATGTGACATCATTGATGCAGTTACTAATCCACCAGGTCAGATCAGTAAGGGCAGACCACTGCATCAAGGGCTGCTACTGTCCCGACTGGGAGGCTTCCTCTCATCCTTCCCTCGTCATAGAACAGAAGAACCAGCTCGACAGTAGTTGAGCGACATGTTTGCTCACTGATAAACTGCCCCTGTACACCATGCAGTCTCAATCATAACATTTTAGTACACCACTGTAGTATAGGAATTAACAGATTAATACATTTAACAGATTGTTTAGGGGCTGTCATATTGCATGGAAGTGGTCAAATGGACCAGCCACAGCTGCTATGCACAGCCAGGCCAGAGCAGTCAAATGGACCAGCCAGAGCTGCTGTGCACAGCCAGGCTGGAGCGCAGACAAACCGGGAGCGGAGTGGGACAGAGCATGCACTGAAGGAAATCTCTTTCAGCTTCTGTTGGATTGGCTTCAGTCAGAGCCATGAAGAGGGAGCAGAACCATGGAACAGAGGGGGAAGCTGGTGAAACCAGGAGACATGTAAGCATCAGGACCCCATAATGGACACATTTGCAAGTTTTATTTTTGGGTTAATTCAGGTCCCTTGTATATTTCATAAAAAGCTTTTTCATATAGTGAAAAATATTAAAGAAAATTGTGGTTGTTTGGGGCAATTAGTTAGATACTTTTAATTTTCTAATCTACCCATGGAAAGTGGTAAGCATTTAATAGCCATGTAAATATGTTGGTTACAAGAGAGCTGTACTTAATGCAAGATCAATGTATCTATATAAACCTCAACACCACACCTTACTGTAGTTTAGTGAGAATGCAAAATGTTAATGGACCACTGAAACAGGAAGAATATGCAATATCTAGGTGTACACATTCCGTCCAACCTAAGCTCATTTATTCTCATTGAACTACGCCCCATTCCTTAAAGGTGTCATCAGGCAGTATTAAAGAAAATAAGTGCTACTTACTAGGTGCTTCCTCCAGCTCCAAGCTCCCAGCACGTCCCTCGCCGCAGCTCTGTCCCAGTCCCCGGCGATGACGTCAGGGCGACCTCCAGGACGGCCTGTACTGCGCCTGCGCAAGTGGTGCTGTCAATCACCGCCACATGGGCTGGAGCGGACCGCGCAGGCGCAGTAGTTCTGCGCCTGTGCAGTCCGCTCCGGCCCAATGGCGGTGATAGACAGCGCCGCTCACGCAGGCGCAGTACAGGCCAACCGGGAGGTCGCCCTGATATCATCACCGGGACGGAGCTGCGGCGAACGGCTGCGGGGAGAGCTGTGGCGAGGGACGTGCTTGGGGCTGGAGGAAGCCCCCGGTAAGTAGCACTTATTTCTTTAATACTGCCTGATGATTCCTTTAAAGATATTCCCAAGCAACGTAATTCCTGGTCTCGCCTTCCCCTTTCTCCGTCAGGATCAACATAATTAAAATGGACATACTACCCAAACTTTTATATAAATTTCATACAGTCCTAATTTCTTTACCCTCTAACTTCTTTGCAGCTATGAGATCAGCAATATGCTCCTTCATCTGGACTCCAGGGAAACCCAGAATTAAATATAAAACCTTGATTAAAACTAAAGGAGGCCTAGGCCTTCCTGACTTTTCCTTATACCATAAAGCAGTAGATATGACTAGGATTATAGAATGGAATTTCGCCACTCCTAACATAATAGAAACCGTTTTTTGAAAAAAATCTCTCCAACATTAGTCTAAAAACCCTCCCCTGGATCCCTTCAGCTGCCAGACCTAAAAATATAAATATCCCCTATCTCAGTAAGCAGACCCTAAGATATTGGGACCAATTAAAATATAAATTTCGACTCTCAACCAGGGCTGTGGAGTCGGAGCAATTTTGGGTGCCTGGAGTCGGAGTCAGGAAAAAAATGCACTGACTCCGACTCAGACTCATAATGAATTTGTAACTGTAATTTAAAATAGAAAATATGAATTTCTATTACATTGCCTATTTCTCAGATAATAGTCATTCAAAATTATGTATATATACAGTAATAGCTGTGTTCAGTCCACAAAAATGAAATAAACCAATCAAAATTAGTTACTTGTGCTGCTTCAATAAAGCAGTCCCCGTATTTTTAAAGTCAGATATACATATCTGATTGTGACTGTACAGTATATATGATGTGTACACAGGAATCTCTTATATATACGAAATATCTATGCTGTAAATATAAAGCCTGATGTGTAGCAGTGTCACTAATAGAGATGATCAATGAGATGGAAATAATTCTGCATTGATGCTGGTTTATGCAAATGTATGCTCTCTCTTTGCTCATGAAATCAAATAATTTGATATGTTGTTAAAATTTGGTTTGGTGACTATGAATTAAAGGGTACCTGAGGCGAATTAAAAGAAAAGCTTTATACATACCTGGGGCTTCCTCCAGCCCCCTTCAGGCCATTCGGTCCCTCGCTGTCCTCCTCCGCCACCTGGATCTTCTGCTATGAGTCCAGGTAATTCAGTCAGTCAGGGCAGTCTGGCTACGTGCCGCTTCCACAGCCAGGAGCGTTCTGCACCTGCACAATAGTGCTGCGCAGGTGTAGTATGCTCCCGGCGGCGGAGTGTGTGCATGCGTACTACACCAGACTGGCTCAAGTACCTGGACTCATAGCAGAAGATCCAGGTGGCGGAGGAGGACAGCGAGGGACTGATTAGCCTGAAGGGGGCTGTAGGAAGCCCCAGGTATGTATAAAACTTTAATTTCATCTGTCTCAGGTTTACTTTGTTACACAGTAGTACTATACTCTACATATGCTCTCCCCACAGAGCTGCAGGGAATCCACTGAGAATGTTGTGCACATTGAACACAGAGGTGTTGTCTATCACCCATAAACCTTGTTCAGATTGTGCATGAAGAATGTGTAATAGAGGAAGAATCTCCTCATTCCCCTGCAGAGTACCTGCACATCATTCTTACATGTACCCACAGTTACATTACCTAGGGCCTGATGGATGTTCTTTGTTCCGGTCTGTACCTTTTACAAGTACTCTTACCAAGGACTAGTTTTAGTCTAAAGGGAATAAATATAGTAGTCTACATATCCTTCTCACTTCAGTTGTCTTTAAAATTCCTAAGCGTTGGCAGTTGAGATGAATTTCACGTTACATACTGTTAATCAACAAAATTGTAATATGCAAATTAGGAGTCGGAGTCGGTGGAATCCTAAACTGAGGAGTCGGAGTCTGTGGATTTTTGGACCGACTCCACAGCCCTGCTCTCAACTAACATTAGTCCACTCATGCCCTTTTTTGACAAGCCATTGTTCCCGCCCGGTATCTCAGCTAATCAAATCTTCCAATAGCAGAAACAAGTTAGACCCAAACTTAAAGACGTCGCACATATCCCCCCACTTATTGATACATTCGACAACCTAAAATGGCTTTTATACAGGCAATTCCGTGGGTTTATATCCTTTTGTCAGTCTCGAGGCTAAAAAAATATAGATCTTACAAACTTTGAAACTCTATATTCATCTGAGAAAAGTCCTCGCCTACTATCTTTAACTTATAACTTGCTGAGAGGGAACACCCCTGGTGATCCACCCCAATTCATGAGATACTGGGAGTCCGCTTTAAATCAACAGTTCTTTCCTGGAGACTGGAATAAAATGTTCTCCTTAACTTATTCCATCTCAACCTGCAACAGCCTACAGGCGAGAAACTATAAAATTATAGCTCTCTGGTATAGATGCCCAACCTCACTCCACTGAATTTTTCCTGATACCCCTGATCTCTGTTGGAGAGGTCTATCTG